>NW_027596471.1:0-282743 GCF_964194155.1 Cetorhinus maximus
GGACATTTGGTAGATGCAGAGATGCAGCATTAGCGAAATTGAAGGATATGGAGCAATTGAAGTTGCGGTGAATGCGGAGGAGCTGGAAGAGTGCAGAATGTGTTCAATCCAAGAAATTGAGAACTTGCATATACAGAAAAGCAGATTTGTTGAAAAGCAGAGAAGTGGATGTGCAATGAATGATGAGTAGCTAGAATGTGGAGATTGTCTGAAATAGAGAGGTTAATGTATGGAAATCGAAGAAATGACTGGAGATATAGCAATTGTTAGAAACGGAGATACGTATACATTCAGTGAAGGAGCACAAGCTTCAGTAAGTGAATTGCATGGATTTGGGCAAATATGTAGAATGAGTAACTTCTGTAGATAGAAATAATGCTAGAATTTGTTCATTTGCAAAAATTGGGCGTTTGGTACATACAGAGATGCAGTATTAGCGAATTTGATAGATATGGAGGAACTGAAGTTGCGGTGAATGCGGAGAAGCTGCAAAATTGCAGTGAAGCACATTTGTTGAAAATGAGGGAAGTGGATGTGAAATGAATGATGAGCAGTTGTAAATGTGGAGACTGTCTGAAATAAAGATGTTAATGTGTATAAATGGAAGAAATGATTGAAGATAGAGCGATTGTTAGAAATGGAGAAGTTTATACTTTCAGAGACGGAGCAAAAGTTTCAAGAAGTGAATTGCATGGATTTGGCAAATATGTAGAAGGAGTAACATCTGTAGATAAAATTATTGCTAGAATATGATCAATTGCAAAAATTGGGTGTTTGGTAGGTACAGAGATTCAGAATGAGCGAAATTGAAAGATATGGAGAAATTGAAGTTGCGGTGAATGCGGAGAAGCTGCAAAATTGCAGAGAAGCACATTTGTTGAAAATGAGAGAAGTGGATGTGAAATGAATAATGAGCAGCTGGAAATGTGGAGATTGTTTGAAATAGAGATGTTAATGTGTATAAATAATAGAAATGAGTGGAGATAGAGCGATTGTTAGAAATGGAGAAGCTTTTACTTTCAGACAAGGAGCACAAGCTTCAAGAAGTGAATTGCATGGATTTGGCAAATGCGTAGAATGAGTAACATCTGTAGATTGAAATAATGCAAGAATTTGATCAATTGCAAAAAGTGGGCGTTTGGTAGATACAGAGATGCAGTATTAGCGAACCTCATCGATATGGAGAAATTGAAGTTGCGGAGAAGCTGCAAAAGTGCAGAGAAGCAGATTTGTTGAAAAGGAGAGAAGAGGATGTGAAATGAATGATGAGCATTTGAAAATGTGGAGATTGTTGAATTAGAGATGTTAATGTAAGTAACTCGGAGAAATGAGTTGAGATAGAGCAATTGTTAGAAACGGAGAAAAGTATACTTTCAGAGAAGGAGCACAAGCTTCAATAAGTGAATTGCATGGATTTGGCAAATATGTAGAATGAGTAACATCTGTAGATAGAAATAATGCTAGAATTAGATCCATTGGAAAAATTGGGCGTTTGGTAGGTACAGAGATGCAGTATTAGCGAAATTGAACGTTATGGGGAAATTGAAGTTGCGGTGAAAGCAGAGAAGCGGGAAACGAGCAGAGAAGCAGATTTCTTGAAAAGTAGAGAAATGGTTGTGAAATGAACAATGAGCAGCTGGAAAGGTGGAGATTGTTTGAAATGGAGATGTTAATGTATGTAATTAGAAGAAGTGAGTGGAGATAGAGCGATTTTTATAAATGGAGAAACTTTAACTTTCAGAGAAGGAGCAGAAGCTTCAAGAAGTGAATTGCATGGATTTGGCAAATATGTAGAATGAGTGACATCTGTAGATAGAAATAATGCTAGAATTTGATCAATTGCAAAAATTGGGCTTTTGGTAGATAGAGAGATGCAATATTAGCGAAATTGAAAGATATGGAGAAATTGAAGTTGCGATGAATGCGGAGAAGCTGCAAAAGAGCAGAGAAGCAGATTTGTTGAAACGGAGAGAAGTGGATGTGAAATGAATAATGAGCAGTTGAAAATGTGGAGATTGCCTGAAATAGAGATGTTAATGTATGTAACTCGAAGAGATGAGTTGAGATAGAGCGATTGTTAGAAATGGAGAAGCTTTTACTTTCAGAGAAGGAGCACAAGCTTGAAGAAGTGAATTGCATGGATTTGGCAAATGCGTAGAATGAGTAACATCTGTAGATAGAAATAATGCAAGAATTTGATCAATTGCAAAAATTGGGCGTTTGGTAGATACAGAGATGCAGTATTAGCGAACCTCATCGATATGGAGAAATTGAAGTTGCGGAGAAGCTGCAAAAGTGCAGAGAAGCAGATTTGTTGAAAAGGAGAGAAGAGGATGTGAAATGAATGATGAGCAGTTGAATATTTGGAGATTGTCTGAAATAGAGATGTTAATGTATGTAACTCGAAGAAATGAGTTGAGATAGAGCAATTGTTAGAAACGGAGAAACGTATACTTTCAGAGAAGGAGCACAAGCTTCAATAAGTGAATTGCATGGATTTGGCAAATATGTAGAATGAGTAACATCTGTAGATTGAAATAAGGCAAGAATTTGATCAATTGCAAGAGTTGGACGTTTGGTACATACAGAGATGCAGTATTAGCGAAATTGAACGTTATTGAGAAATTGAAGTTGCGGTGAAAGAAGAGAAGCGGGAAACGAGCAGAGAAGCAGATTTCTTGAAAAGTAGAGAAATGGTTGTGAAATGAATAATGAGCAGCTGGAAATTTGGAGATTGTTTGAAATGGAGATGTTAATGTATGTAATTAGAAAACGTGAGTGGAGATAGAGCGATTTTTATAAATGGAGAAACTTTAACTTTCAGAGAAGGAGCAGAAGCTTCAAGAAGTGAATTGCATGGATTTGGCAAATATGTAGAATGAGTGGCATCTGTAGATTGAAATAATGCTAGAATTTGATCAATTGCAAGAATTGGGCTTTTGGTAGATAGAGAGATGCAATATTAGCGAAATTGAAAGATATGGAGAAATTGAAATTGCGGCGAATGCCGAGAAGCTGCAAAACAGCAGAGAAGCAGATATGTTGAAACGGAGAGAAGTGGATGTGAAATGAATGAAGAGCAGTTGAAAATGTGGAGATTGCCTGAAATAGAGATGTTAATGTATGAAACTCGAAGAAGTGAGTTGAGATAGAGCAATTGTTAGAAATGGAGAAGTTTATACTTTCAGAGACGGAGCAAAAGCTTCAAGAAGTGAAGTGCATGGATTTGGCAAATATGTAGAAGGAGTAACATCTGTAGATAAAAATAATGCTAGAATATGATCAATTGCAAAAATTGGGCGCTTGGTAGGTACAGAGATTCAGAATGAGCGAAATTGAAAGATATGGAGAAATTGAAGTTGCGGTGAATGCGGAGAAGCTGCAAAAATGCAGAGAAGCACATTTGTTGAAATGAGAGAAGCGGATGTGAAATGAATAATGAGCAGATGGAAATGTGGAGATTGTTTGAAATAGAGATGTTAATGTGTATAAATAAAGGAAATGAGTGGAGATAGAGCGATTGTTAGAAATGGAGAAGCTATAACTTTCAGAGAAGGAGCACAAGCTTCAAGAAGTGAATTGCATGGATTTGGCAAATGCGTAGAATGAGTAACATCTGTAGATAGAAATAATGCAAGAATTTGATCAATTGCAAAAATTGGGCGTTTGGTAGATACAGAGATGCAGTATTAGCAAAGCTCATCGATATGGAGAAATTGAAGTTGCGGAGAAGCTGCAAAAGTGCAGAGAAGCAGATTTGTTGAAAAGGAGAGAAGAGGATGTGAAATGAATGATGAGCAGTTGAAAATGTGGAGATTGTCTGAAATAGAGATGTTAATGGATGTAACTCGAAGAAATGAGTTGAGATAGAGCAATTGTTAGAAACGAAGAAACGTATACTTTCAGAGAAGGAGCACAAGCTTCAATAAGTGAATTGCATGGATTTGGCAAATATGTAGAATGAGTTGTTACTGTAGATAGAAATAATGCAAGAATTAGATCAATTGCAAAAATTGGGCGTTTGGTAGATATAGAGATGCAGTATTAGCGAAATTGAGCGTTATGGAAAATTGAAGTTGCGATGAAAGCAGAGAAGCGGGAAACGAGCAGAGAAGCAGATTTCTTGAAAAGTAGATAAATGGTTGTGAAATGAATAATGATCAGCTGGAAATGTGGAGATTGTTTGAAATGGAGATGTTAATGTATGTAATTAGAAGAAGTGAGTGGAGATAGAGCGATTTTTATAAATGGAGACACTTTAACTTTCAGAGAAGGAGGAGAAGCTTCAAGAAGTGAATTGCATGGATTTGGCAAATATGTAGAATGAGAAAGATCTGTAGATAGGAATAATGCTAGAATTTCATCCATTGGAAAAATTGTACATTTGGTAGGTGCAGAGATGCAGCATTAGCGAAATTGAAGGATATGGAGCAATTGAAGTTGCGGTGAATGCGGAGGAGCTGGAAGAGTGCAGAATGTGTTCAACTCCTAGAAAGTGAGAACTTGCATATACAGAAAAGCAGATTTCTTGAAAATCAGAGAAGTGGATGTGCAATGAATGATGAGCAGCTAGAATGTGGAGATTGTCTGAAATAGAGAGGTTAATGTATGTAACTCGAAGAAATGAGTTGAGATAGAGCAATTGTTAGAAACGGAGAAACGTATACTTTCAGAGAAGGAGCACAAGCTTCAATAAGTCAATTGCATGCATTTGGCAAATATGTAGAATGAGTAACATCTGTAGATAGAAATAATGCTCGATTTAGATCAATTGCAAAAATTGGGCGTTTGGTAAATAGAGAGATGCACTATTAGTGAAATTGAAAGATATGGAGAAATTGAAGTTGCGGTGAATGCGGAGAAGCTGCAAAAGAGCAGAGAAGCAGATTTGTTGAAACGGAGAGAAGTGGATGTGAAATGAATGATGAGCAGTTGAAAATGTGGAGATTGGCTGACATAGAGATGTTAATGTATGTAACTCGAAGAAATGAGTTGAGATAGAGCAATTGTTAGAAATGGAGAAGCTTTTACTTTCAGAGAAGGAGCACAAGCTTCAAGAAGTGAATTTCATGCAATTGGCAAATATGTAGAATGAGAAAGATCTGTAGATAGGAATAATGCTAGAAGTTCATCCATTGGAAAAATTGGACATTTGGTAGATGCAGAGATGCAGCATTAGCGAAATTGAAGGATATGGAGCAATTGAAGTTGCGGTGAATGCGGAGGAGCTGGAAGAGTGCAGAATGTGTTCAATCCAAGAAATTGAGAACTTGCATATACAGAAAAGCAGATTTGTTGAAAAGCAGAGAAGTGGATGTGCAATGAATGATGAGTAGCTAGAATGTGGAGATTGTCTGAAATAGAGAGGTTAATGTATGGAAATCGAAGAAATGACTGGAGATATAGCAATTGTTAGAAACGGAGATACGTATACATTCAGTGAAGGAGCACAAGCTTCAGTAAGTGAATTGCATGGATTTGGGCAAATATGTAGAATGAGTAACTTCTGTAGATAGAAATAATGCTAGAATTTGTTCATTTGCAAAAATTGGGCGTTTGGTACATACAGAGATGCAGTATTAGCGAATTTGATAGATATGGAGGAACTGAAGTTGCGGTGAATGCGGAGAAGCTGCAAAATTGCAGTGAAGCACATTTGTTGAAAATGAGGGAAGTGGATGTGAAATGAATGATGAGCAGTTGTAAATGTGGAGACTGTCTGAAATAAAGATGTTAATGTGTATAAATGGAAGAAATGATTGAAGATAGAGCGATTGTTAGAAATGGAGAAGTTTATACTTTCAGAGACGGAGCAAAAGTTTCAAGAAGTGAATTGCATGGATTTGGCAAATATGTAGAAGGAGTAACATCTGTAGATAAAATTATTGCTAGAATATGATCAATTGCAAAAATTGGGTGTTTGGTAGGTACAGAGATTCAGAATGAGCGAAATTGAAAGATATGGAGAAATTGAAGTTGCGGTGAATGCGGAGAAGCTGCAAAATTGCAGAGAAGCACATTTGTTGAAAATGAGAGAAGTGGATGTGAAATGAATAATGAGCAGCTGGAAATGTGGAGATTGTTTGAAATAGAGATGTTAATGTGTATAAATAATAGAAATGAGTGGAGATAGAGCGATTGTTAGAAATGGAGAAGCTTTTACTTTCAGACAAGGAGCACAAGCTTCAAGAAGTGAATTGCATGGATTTGGCAAATGCGTAGAATGAGTAACATCTGTAGATTGAAATAATGCAAGAATTTGATCAATTGCAAAAAGTGGGCGTTTGGTAGATACAGAGATGCAGTATTAGCGAACCTCATCGATATGGAGAAATTGAAGTTGCGGAGAAGCTGCAAAAGTGCAGAGAAGCAGATTTGTTGAAAAGGAGAGAAGAGGATGTGAAATGAATGATGAGCAGTTGAAAATGTGGAGATTGTTGAATTAGAGATGTTAATGTAAGTAACTCGGAGAAATGAGTTGAGATAGAGCAATTGTTAGAAACGGAGAAAAGTATACTTTCAGAGAAGGAGCACAAGCTTCAATAAGTGAATTGCATGGATTTGGCAAATATGTAGAATGAGTAACATCTGTAGATAGAAATAATGCTAGAATTAGATCCATTGGAAAAATTGGGCGTTTGGTAGGTACAGAGATGCAGTATTAGCGAAATTGAACGTTATGGGGAAATTGAAGTTGCGGTGAAAGCAGAGAAGCGGGAAACGAGCAGAGAAGCAGATTTCTTGAAAAGTAGAGAAATGGTTGTGAAATGAACAATGAGCAGCTGGAAAGGTGGAGATTGTTTGAAATGGAGATGTTAATGTATGTAATTAGAAGAAGTGAGTGGAGATAGAGCGATTTTTATAAATGGAGAAACTTTAACTTTCAGAGAAGGAGCAGAAGCTTCAAGAAGTGAATTGCATGGATTTGGCAAATATGTAGAATGAGTGACATCTGTAGATAGAAATAATGCTAGAATTTGATCAATTGCAAAAATTGGGCTTTTGGTAGATAGAGAGATGCAATATTAGCGAAATTGAAAGATATGGAGAAATTGAAGTTGCGATGAATGCGGAGAAGCTGCAAAAGAGCAGAGAAGCAGATTTGTTGAAACGGAGAGAAGTGGATGTGAAATGAATAATGAGCAGTTGAAAATGTGGAGATTGCCTGAAATAGAGATGTTAATGTATGTAACTCGAAGAGATGAGTTGAGATAGAGCGATTGTTAGAAATGGAGAAGCTTTTACTTTCAGAGAAGGAGCACAAGCTTGAAGAAGTGAATTGCATGGATTTGGCAAATGCGTAGAATGAGTAACATCTGTAGATAGAAATAATGCAAGAATTTGATCAATTGCAAAAATTGGGCGTTTGGTAGATACAGAGATGCAGTATTAGCGAACCTCATCGATATGGAGAAATTGAAGTTGCGGAGAAGCTGCAAAAGTGCAGAGAAGCAGATTTGTTGAAAAGGAGAGAAGAGGATGTGAAATGAATGATGAGCAGTTGAATATTTGGAGATTGTCTGAAATAGAGATGTTAATGTATGTAACTGGAAGAAATGAGTTGAGATAGAGCAATTGTTAGAAACGGAGAAACGTATACTTTCAGAGAAGGAGCACAAGCTTCAATAAGTGAATTGCATGGATTTGGCAAATATGTAGAATGAGTAACATCTGTAGATTGAAATAAGGCAAGAATTTGATCAATTGCAAGAGTTGGACGTTTGGTACATACAGAGATGCAGTATTAGCGAAATTGAACGTTATTGAGAAATTGAAGTTGCGGTGAAAGAAGAGAAGCGGGAAACGAGCAGAGAAGCAGATTTCTTGAAAAGTAGAGAAATGGTTGTGAAATGAATAATGAGCAGCTGGAAATTTGGAGATTGTTTGAAATGGAGATGTTAATGTATGTAATTAGAAAACGTGAGTGGAGATAGAGCGATTTTTATAAATGGAGAAACTTTAACTTTCAGAGAAGGAGCAGAAGCTTCAAGAAGTGAATTGCATGGATTTGGCAAATATGTAGAATGAGTGGCATCTGTAGATTGAAATAATGCTAGAATTTGATCAATTGCAAGAATTGGGCTTTTGGTAGATAGAGAGATGCAATATTAGCGAAATTGAAAGATATGGAGAAATTGAAATTGCGGCGAATGCCGAGAAGCTGCAAAACAGCAGAGAAGCAGATATGTTGAAACGGAGAGAAGTGGATGTGAAATGAATGAAGAGCAGTTGAAAATGTGGAGATTGCCTGAAATAGAGATGTTAATGTATGAAACTCGAAGAAGTGAGTTGAGATAGAGCAATTGTTAGAAATGGAGAAGTTTATACTTTCAGAGACGGAGCAAAAGCTTCAAGAAGTGAAGTGCATGGATTTGGCAAATATGTAGAAGGAGTAACATCTGTAGATAAAAATAATGCTAGAATATGATCAATTGCAAAAATTGGGCGCTTGGTAGGTACAGAGATTCAGAATGAGCGAAATTGAAAGATATGGAGAAATTGAAGTTGCGGTGAAAGCGGAGAAGCTGCAAAAATGCAGAGAAGCACATTTGTTGAAATGAGAGAAGCGGATGTGAAATGAATAATGAGCAGATGGAAATGTGGAGATTGTCTGAAATAGAGATGCTAATGTGTATAAATAAAGGAAATGAGTGGAGATAGAGCGATTGTTAGAAATGGAGAAGCTATAACTTTCAGAGAAGGAGCACAAGCTTCAAGAAGTGAATTGCATGGATTTGGCAAATGCGTAGAATGAGTAACATCTGTAGATAGAAATAATGCAAGAATTTGATCAATTGCAAAAATTGGGCGTTTGGTAGATACAGAGATGCAGTATTAGCAAAGCTCATCGAGATGGAGAAATTGAAGTTGCGGAGAAGCTGCAAAAGTGCAGAGAAGCAGATTTGTTGAAAAGGAGAGAAGAGGATGTGAAATGAATGATGAGCAGTTGAAAATGTGGAGATTGTCTGAAATAGAGATGTTAATGGATGTAACTCGAAGAAATGAGTTGAGATAGAGCAATTGTTAGAAACGAAGAAACGTATACTTTCAGAGAAGGAGCACAAGCTTCAATAAGTGAATTGCATGGATTTGGCAAATATGTAGAATGAGTTGTTACTGTAGATAGAAATAATGCAAGAATTAGATCAATTGCAAAAATTGGGCGTTTGGTAGATATAGAGATGCAGTATTAGCGAAATTGAGCGTTATGGAAAATTGAAGTTGCGATGAAAGCAGAGAAGCGGGAAACGAGCAGAGAAGCAGATTTCTTGAAAAGTAGATAAATGGTTGTGAAATGAATAATGATCAGCTGGAAATGTGGAGATTGTTTGAAATGGAGATGTTAATGTATGTAATTAGAAGAAGTGAGTGGAGATAGAGCGATTTTTATAAATGGAGACACTTTAACTTTCAGAGAAGGAGGAGAAGCTTCAAGAAGTGAATTGCATGGATTTGGCAAATATGTAGAATGAGAAAGATCTGTAGATAGGAATAATGCTAGAATTTCATCCATTGGAAAAATTGTACATTTGGTAGGTGCAGAGATGCAGCATTAGCGAAATTGAAGGATATGGAGCAATTGAAGTTGCGGTGAATGCGGAGGAGCTGGAAGAGTGCAGAATGTGTTCAACTCCTAGAAAGTGAGAACTTGCATATACAGAAAAGCAGATTTCTTGAAAATCAGAGAAGTGGATGTGCAATGAATGATGAGCAGCTAGAATGTGGAGATTGTCTGAAATAGAGAGGTTAATGTATGTAACTCGAAGAAATGAGTTGAGATAGAGCAATTGTTAGAAACGGAGAAACGTATACTTTCAGAGAAGGAGCACAAGCTTCAATAAGTCAATTGCATGCATTTGGCAAATATGTAGAATGAGTAACATCTGTAGATAGAAATAATGCTCGATTTAGATCAATTGCAAAAATTGGGCGTTTGGTAAATAGAGAGATGCACTATTAGTGAAATTGAAAGATATGGAGAAATTGAAGTTGCGGTGAATGCGGAGAAGCTGCAAAAGAGCAGAGAAGCAGATTTGTTGAAACGGAGAGAAGTGGATGTGAAATGAATGATGAGCAGTTGAAAATGTGGAGATTGGCTGACATAGAGATGTTAATGTATGTAACTCGAAGAAATGAGTTGAGATAGAGCAATTGTTAGAAATGGAGAAGCTTTTACTTTCAGAGAAGGAGCACAAGCTTCAAGAAGTGAATTTCATGCAATTGGCAAATATGTAGAATGAGAAAGATCTGTAGATAGGAATAATGCTAGAAGTTCATCCATTGGAAAAATTGGACATTTGGTAGATGCAGAGATGCAGCATTAGTGAAATTGAAGGATATGGAGCAATTGAAGTTGCGGTGAATGCGGAGGAGCTGGAAGAGTGCAGAATGTGTTCAATCCAAGAAATTGAGAACTTGCATATACAGAAAAGCAGATTTGTTGAAAAGCAGAGAAGTGGATGTGCAATGAATGATGAGTAGCTAGAATGTGGAGATTGTCTGAAATAGAGAGGTTAATGTATGGAAATCGAAGAAATGACTGGAGATATAGCAATTGTTAGAAACGGAGATACGTATACATTCAGTGAAGGAGCACAAGCTTCAGTAAGTGAATTGCATGGATTTGGGCAAATATGTAGAATGAGTAACTTCTGTAGATAGAAATAATGCTAGAATTTGTTCATTTGCAAAAATTGGGCGTTTGGTACATACAGAGATGCAGTATTAGCGAATTTGATAGATATGGAGGAACTGAAGTTGCGGTGAATGCGGAGAAGCTGCAAAATTGCAGTGAAGCACATTTGTTGAAAATGAGGGAAGTGGATGTGAAATGAATGATGAGCAGTTGTAAATGTGGAGACTGTTTGAAATAGAGATGTTAATGTGTATAAATAATAGAAATGAGTGGAGATAGAGCGATTGTTAGAAATGGAGAAGCTTTTACTTTCAGACAAGGAGCACAAGCTTCAAGAAGTGAATTGCATGGATTTGGCAAATGCGTAGAATGAGTAACATCTGTAGATTGAAATAATGCAAGAATTTGATCAATTGCAAAAAGTGGGCGTTTGGTAGATACAGAGATGCAGTATTAGCGAACCTCATCGATATGGAGAAATTGAAGTTGCGGAGAAGCTGCAAAAGTGCAGAGAAGCAGATTTGTTGAAAAGGAGAGAAGAGGATGTGAAATGAATGATGAGCAGTTGAAAATGTGGAGATTGTTGAATTAGAGATGTTAATGTAAGTAACTCGGAGAAATGAGTTGAGATAGAGCAATTGTTAGAAACGGAGAAAAGTATACTTTCAGAGAAGGAGCACAAGCTTCAATAAGTGAATTGCATGGATTTGGCAAATATGTAGAATGAGTAACATCTGTAGATAGAAATAATGCTAGAATTAGATCCATTGGAAAAATTGGGCGTTTGGTAGGTACAGAGATGCAGTATTAGCGAAATTGAACGTTATGGGGAAATTGAAGTTGCGGTGAAAGCAGAGAAGCGGGAAACGAGCAGAGAAGCAGATTTCTTGAAAAGTAGAGAAATGGTTGTGAAATGAACAATGAGCAGCTGGAAAGGTGGAGATTGTTTGAAATGGAGATGTTAATGTATGTAATTAGAAGAAGTGAGTGGAGATAGAGCGATTTTTATAAATGGAGAAACTTTAACTTTCAGAGAAGGAGCAGAAGCTTCAAGAAGTGAATTGCATGGATTTGGCAAATATGTAGAATGAGTGACATCTGTAGATAGAAATAATGCTAGAATTTGAGCAATTGCAAAAATTGGGCTTTTGGTAGATAGAGAGATGCAATATTAGCGAAATTGAAAGATATGGAGAAATTGAAGTTGCGATGAATGCGGAGAAGCTGCAAAAGAGCAGAGAAGCAGATTTGTTGAAACGGAGAGAAGTGGATGTGAAATGAATAATGAGCAGTTGAAAATGTGGAGATTGCCTGAAATAGAGATGTTAATGTATGTAACTCGAAGAGATGAGTTGAGATAGAGCGATTGTTAGAAATGGAGAAGCTTTTACTTTCAGAGAAGGAGCACAAGCTTGAAGAAGTGAATTGCATGGATTTGGCAAATGCGTAGAATGAGTAACATCTGTAGATAGAAATAATGCAAGAATTTGATCAATTGCAAAAATTGGGCGTTTGGTAGATACAGAGATGCAGTATTAGCGAACCTCATCGATATGGAGAAATTGAAGTTGCGGAGAAGCTGCAAAAGTGCAGAGAAGCAGATTTGTTGAAAAGGAGAGAAGAGGATGTGAAATGAATGATGAGCAGTTGAATATTTGGAGATTGTCTGAAATAGAGATGTTAATGTATGTAACTGGAAGAAATGAGTTGAGATAGAGCAATTGTTAGAAACGGAGAAACGTATACTTTCAGAGAAGGAGCACAAGCTTCAATAAGTGAATTGCATCCATTTGGCAAATATGTAGAATGAGTAACATCTGTAGATTGAAATAAGGCAAGAATTTGATCAATTGCAAGAGTTGGACGTTTGGTACATACAGAGATGCAGTATTAGCGAAATTGAACGTTATTGAGAAATTGAAGTTGCGGTGAAAGAAGAGAAGCGGGAAACGAGCAGAGAAGCAGATTTCTTGAAAAGTAGAGAAATGGTTGTGAAATGAATAATGAGCAGCTGGAAATTTGGAGATTGTTTGAAATGGAGATGTTAATGTATGTAATTAGAAAACGTGAGTGGAGATAGAGCGATTTTTATAAATGGAGAAACTTTAACTTTCAGAGAAGGAGCAGAAGCTTCAAGAAGTGAATTGCATGGATTTGGCAAATATGTAGAATGAGTGGCATCTGTAGATTGAAATAATGCTAGAATTTGATCAATTGCAAGAATTGGGCTTTTGGTAGATAGAGAGATGCAATATTAGCGAAATTGAAAGATATGGAGAAATTGAAATTGCGGCGAATGCCGAGAAGCTGCAAAACAGCAGAGAAGCAGATATGTTGAAACGGAGAGAAGTGGATGTGAAATGAATGAAGAGCAGTTGAAAATGTGGAGATTGCCTGAAATAGAGATGTTAATGTATGAAACTCGAAGAAGTGAGTTGAGATAGAGCAATTGTTAGAAATGGAGAAGTTTATACTTTCAGAGACGGAGCAAAAGCTTCAAGAAGTGAAGTGCATGGATTTGGCAAATATGTAGAAGGAGTAACATCTGTAGATAAAAATAATGCTAGAATATGATCAATTGCAAAAATTGGGCGCTTGGTAGGTACAGAGATTCAGAATGAGCGAAATTGAAAGATATGGAGAAATTGAAGTTGCGGTGAATGCGGAGAAGCTGCAAAAATGCAGAGAAGCACATTTGTTGAAATGAGAGAAGCGGATGTGAAATGAATAATGAGCAGATGGAAATGTGGAGATTGTTTGAAATAGAGATGTTAATGTGTATAAATAAAGGAAATGAGTGGAGATAGAGCGATTGTTAGAAATGGAGAAGCTATAACTTTCAGAGAAGGAGCACAAGCTTCAAGAAGTGAATTGCATGGATTTGGCAAATGCGTAGAATGAGTAACATCTGTAGATAGAAATAATGCAAGAATTTGATCAATTGCAAAAATTGGGCGTTTGGTAGATACAGAGATGCAGTATTAGCAAAGCTCATCGAGATGGAGAAATTGAAGTTGCGGAGAAGCTGCAAAAGTGCAGAGAAGCAGATTTGTTGAAAAGGAGAGAAGAGGATGTGAAATGAATGATGAGCAGTTGAAAATGTGGAGATTGTCTGAAATAGAGATGTTAATGGATGTAACTCGAAGAAATGAGTTGAGATAGAGCAATTGTTAGAAACGAAGAAACGTATACTTTCAGAGAAGGAGCACAAGCTTCAATAAGTGAATTGCATGGATTTGGCAAATATGTAGAATGAGTTGTTACTGTAGATAGAAATAATGCAAGAATTAGATCAATTGCAAAAATTGGGCGTTTGGTAGATATAGAGATGCAGTATTAGCGAAATTGAGCGTTATGGAAAATTGAAGTTGCGATGAAAGCAGAGAAGCGGGAAACGAGCAGAGAAGCAGATTTCTTGAAAAGTAGATAAATGGTTGTGAAATGAATAATGATCAGCTGGAAATGTGGAGATTGTTTGAAATGGAGATGTTAATGTATGTAATTAGAAGAAGTGAGTGGAGATAGAGCGATTTTTATAAATGGAGACACTTTAACTTTCAGAGAAGGAGGAGAAGCTTCAAGAAGTGAATTGCATGGATTTGGCAAATATGTAGAATGAGAAAGATCTGTAGATAGGAATAATGCTAGAATTTCATCCATTGGAAAAATTGTACATTTGGTAGGTGCAGAGATGCAGCATTAGCGAAATTGAAGGATATGGAGCAATTGAAGTTGCGGTGAATGCGGAGGAGCTGGAAGAGTGCAGAATGTGTTCAACTCCTAGAAAGTGAGAACTTGCATATACAGAAAAGCAGATTTCTTGAAAATCAGAGAAGTGGATGTGCAATGAATGATGAGCAGCTAGAATGTGGAGATTGTCTGAAATAGAGAGGTTAATGTATGTAACTCGAAGAAATGAGTTGAGATAGAGCAATTGTTAGAAACGGAGAAACGTATACTTTCAGAGAAGGAGCACAAGCTTCAATAAGTCAATTGCATGCATTTGGCAAATATGTAGAATGAGTAACATCTGTAGATAGAAATAATGCTCGATTTAGATCAATTGCAAAAATTGGGCGTTTGGTAAATAGAGAGATGCACTATTAGTGAAATTGAAAGATATGGAGAAATTGAAGTTGCGGTGAATGCGGAGAAGCTGCAAAAGAGCAGAGAAGCAGATTTGTTGAAACGGAGAGAAGTGGATGTGAAATGAATGATGAGCAGTTGAAAATGTGGAGATTGGCTGACATAGAGATGTTAATGTATGTAACTCGAAGAAATGAGTTGAGATAGAGCAATTGTTAGAAATGGAGAAGCTTTTACTTTCAGAGAAGGAGCACAAGCTTCAAGAAGTGAATTTCATGCAATTGGCAAATATGTAGAATGAGAAAGATCTGTAGATAGGAATAATGCTAGAAGTTCATCCATTGGAAAAATTGGACATTTGGTAGATGCAGAGATGCAGCATTAGCGAAATTGAAGGATATGGAGCAATTGAAGTGAATGCGGAGGAGCTGGAAGAGTGCAGAATGTGTTCAATCCAAGAAATTGAGAACTTGCATATACAGAAAAGCAGATTTGTTGAAAAGCAGAGAAGTGGATGTGCAATGAATGATGAGTAGCTAGAATGTGGAGATTGTCTGAAATAGAGAGGTTAATGTATGGAAATCGAAGAAATGACTGGAGATATAGCAATTGTTAGAAACGGAGATACGTATACATTCAGTGAAGGAGCACAAGCTTCAGTAAGTGAATTGCATGGATTTGGGCAAATATGTAGAATGAGTAACTTCTGTAGATAGAAATAATGCTAGAATTTGTTCATTTGCAAAAATTGGGCGTTTGGTACATACAGAGATGCAGTATTAGCGAATTTGATAGATATGGAGGAACTGAAGTTGCGGTGAATGCGGAGAAGCTGCAAAATTGCAGTGAAGCACATTTGTTGAAAATGAGGGAAGTGGATGTGAAATGAATGATGAGCAGTTGTAAATGTGGAGACTGTCTGAAATAAAGATGTTAATGTGTATAAATGGAAGAAATGATTGAAGATAGAGCGATTGTTAGAAATGGAGAAGTTTATACTTTCAGAGACGGAGCAAAAGTTTCAAGAAGTGAATTGCATGGATTTGGCAAATATGTAGAAGGAGTAACATCTGTAGATAAAATTATTGCTAGAATATGATCAATTGCAAAAATTGGGTGTTTGGTAGGTACAGAGATTCAGAATGAGCGAAATTGAAAGATATGGAGAAATTGAAGTTGCGGTGAATGCGGAGAAGCTGCAAAATTGCAGAGAAGCACATTTGTTGAAAATGAGAGAAGTGGATGTGAAATGAATAATGAGCAGCTGGAAATGTGGAGATTGTTTGAAATAGAGATGTTAATGTGTATAAATAATAGAAATGAGTGGAGATAGAGCGATTGTTAGAAATGGAGAAGCTTTTACTTTCAGACAAGGAGCACAAGCTTCAAGAAGTGAATTGCATGGATTTGGCAAATGCGTAGAATGAGTAACATCTGTAGATTGAAATAATGCAAGAATTTGATCAATTGCAAAAAGTGGGCGTTTGGTAGATACAGAGATGCAGTATTAGCGAACCTCATCGATATGGAGAAATTGAAGTTGCGGAGAAGCTGCAAAAGTGCAGAGAAGCAGATTTGTTGAAAAGGAGAGAAGAGGATGTGAAATGAATGATGAGCAGTTGAAAATGTGGAGATTGTTGAATTAGAGATGTTAATGTAAGTAACTCGGAGAAATGAGTTGAGATAGAGCAATTGTTAGAAACGGAGAAAAGTATACTTTCAGAGAAGGAGCACAAGCTTCAATAAGTGAATTGCATGGATTTGGCAAATATGTAGAATGAGTAACATCTGTAGATAGAAATAATGCTAGAATTAGATCCATTGGAAAAATTGGGCGTTTGGTAGGTACAGAGATGCAGTATTAGCGAAATTGAACGTTATGGGGAAATTGAAGTTGCGGTGAAAGCAGAGAAGCGGGAAACGAGCAGAGAAGCAGATTTCTTGAAAAGTAGAGAAATGGTTGTGAAATGAACAATGAGCAGCTGGAAAGGTGGAGATTGTTTGAAATGGAGATGTTAATGTATGTAATTAGAAGAAGTGAGTGGAGATAGAGCGATTTTTATAAATGGAGAAACTTTAACTTTCAGAGAAGGAGCAGAAGCTTCAAGAAGTGAATTGCATGGATTTGGCAAATATGTAGAATGAGTGACATCTGTAGATAGAAATAATGCTAGAATTTGAGCAATTGCAAAAATTGGGCTTTTGGTAGATAGAGAGATGCAATATTAGCGAAATTGAAAGATATGGAGAAATTGAAGTTGCGATGAATGCGGAGAAGCTGCAAAAGAGCAGAGAAGCAGATTTGTTGAAACGGAGAGAAGTGGATGTGAAATGAATAATGAGCAGTTGAAAATGTGGAGATTGCCTGAAATAGAGATGTTAATGTATGTAACTCGAAGAGATGAGTTGAGATAGAGCGATTGTTAGAAATGGAGAAGCTTTTACTTTCAGAGAAGGAGCACAAGCTTGAAGAAGTGAATTGCATGGATTTGGCAAATGCGTAGAATGAGTAACATCTGTAGATAGAAATAATGCAAGAATTTGATCAATTGCAAAAATTGGGCGTTTGGTAGATACAGAGATGCAGTATTAGCGAACCTCATCGATATGGAGAAATTGAAGTTGCGGAGAAGCTGCAAAAGTGCAGAGAAGCAGATTTGTTGAAAAGGAGAGAAGAGGATGTGAAATGAATGATGAGCAGTTGAATATTTGGAGATTGTCTGAAATAGAGATGTTAATGTATGTAACTGGAAGAAATGAGTTGAGATAGAGCAATTGTTAGAAACGGAGAAACGTATACTTTCAGAGAAGGAGCACAAGCTTCAATAAGTGAATTGCATCCATTTGGCAAATATGTAGAATGAGTAACATCTGTAGATTGAAATAAGGCAAGAATTTGATCAATTGCAAGAGTTGGACGTTTGGTACATACAGAGATGCAGTATTAGCGAAATTGAACGTTATTGAGAAATTGAAGTTGCGGTGAAAGAAGAGAAGCGGGAAACGAGCAGAGAAGCAGATTTCTTGAAAAGTAGAGAAATGGTTGTGAAATGAATAATGAGCAGCTGGAAATTTGGAGATTGTTTGAAATGGAGATGTTAATGTATGTAATTAGAAAACGTGAGTGGAGATAGAGCGATTTTTATAAATGGAGAAACTTTAACTTTCAGAGAAGGAGCAGAAGCTTCAAGAAGTGAATTGCATGGATTTGGCAAATATGTAGAATGAGTGGCATCTGTAGATTGAAATAATGCTAGAATTTGATCAATTGCAAGAATTGGGCTTTTGGTAGATAGAGAGATGCAATATTAGCGAAATTGAAAGATATGGAGAATTGAAATTGCGGCGAATGCCGAGAAGCTGCAAAACAGCAGAGAAGCAGATATGTTGAAACGGAGAGAAGTGGATGTGAAATGAATGAAGAGCAGTTGAAAATGTGGAGATTGCCTGAAATAGAGATGTTAATGTATGAAACTCGAAGAAGTGAGTTGAGATAGAGCAATTGTTAGAAATGGAGAAGTTTATACTTTCAGAGACGGAGCAAAAGCTTCAAGAAGTGAAGTGCATGGATTTGGCAAATATGTAGAAGGAGTAACATCTGTAGATAAAAATAATGCTAGAATATGATCAATTGCAAAAATTGGGCGCTTGGTAGGTACAGAGATTCAGAATGAGCGAAATTGAAAGATATGGAGAAATTGAAGTTGCGGTGAAAGCGGAGAAGCTGCAAAAATGCAGAGAAGCACATTTGTTGAAATGAGAGAAGCGGATGTGAAATGAATAATGAGCAGATGGAAATGTGGAGATTGTTTGAAATAGAGATGTTAATGTGTATAAATAAAGGAAATGAGTGGAGATAGAGCGATTGTTAGAAATGGAGAAGCTATAACTTTCAGAGAAGGAGCACAAGCTTCAAGAAGTGAATTGCATGGATTTGGCAAATGCGTAGAATGAGTAACATCTGTAGATAGAAATAATGCAAGAATTTGATCAATTGCAAAAATTGGGCGTTTGGTAGATACAGAGATGCAGTATTAGCAAAGCTCATCGATATGGAGAAATTGAAGTTGCGGAGAAGCTGCAAAAGTGCAGAGAAGCAGATTTGTTGAAAAGGAGAGAAGAGGATGTGAAATGAATGATGAGCAGTTGAAAATGTGGAGATTGTCTGAAATAGAGATGTTAATGGATGTAACTCGAAGAAATGAGTTGAGATAGAGCAATTGTTAGAAACGATGAAACGTATACTTTCAGAGAAGGAGCACAAGCTTCAATAAGTGAATTGCATCCATTTGGCAAATATGTAGAATGAGTAACATCTGTAGATAGAAATAATGCTCGATTTAGATCAATTGCAAAAATTGGGCGTTTGGTAAATAGAGAGATGCACTATTAGTGTAATTGAAAGATATGGAGAAATTGAAGTTGCGGTGAATGCGGAGAAGCTGCAAAAGAGCAGAGAAGCAGATTTGTTGAAACGGAGAGAAGTGGATGTGAAATGAATGATGAGCAGTTGAAAATGTGGAGATTGCCTGAAATAGAGATGTTAATGTATGTAACTCGAAGAAATGAGTTGAGATAGAGCAATTGTTAGAAATGGAGAAGCTTTTACTTTCAGAGAAGGAGCACAAGCTTCAAGAAGTGAATTTCATGCAATTGGCAAATATGTAGAATGAGAAAGATCTGTAGATAGGAATAATGCTTGAAGTTCATCCATTGGAAAAATTGGACATTTGGTAGATACAGAGATGCAGCATTAGCGAAATTGAAGGATATGGAGCAATTGAAGTTGCGGTGAATGCGGAGGAGCTGGAAGAGTGCAGAATGTGTTCAACTCCAAGTAAGTGAGAACTTGCATATACAGAAAAGCAGATTTGTTGAAAAGCAGAGAAGTGGATGTGCAATGAATGATGAGCAGCTAGAATGTGGAGATTGTCTGAAATAGAGATGTTAATGTATGGAAATCGAAGAAATGACTGGAGATAGAGCAATTGTTAGAATCGGAGAAACGTATACATTCAGTGAAGGAGCACAAGCTTCAGTAAGTGAATTGCATGGATTTGGGCAAATATGTAGAATGAGTAACATCTGTAGATAGAAATAATGCTAGAATTTGTTCATTTGCAAAAATTGGCCGTTTGGTACATACAGAGATGCAGTATTAGCGAATTTGATAGATATGGAGTAACTGAAGTTGCGGTGAATGCGGAGAAGCTGCAAAATTGCAGAGAAGCACATATGTTGAAAATGAGGGAAGTGGATGTGAAATGAATGATGAGCAGTTGAAGATGTGGAGATTGTCTGAAATAAAGATGTTAATGTGTATAAATGGAAGAAATGATTGGAGATAGAGCGATTCGTAGAAATGGAGAAGCTTTTACTATCAGAGAAGGAGCACAAGCTTCATGAAGTGAATTGCATGGATTTGGCAAATATTTAGAATGAGTAACATCTGTAGATAGAAATAATGCAGAATTTGATCAATTGGAAAAATTGGGCGTTTGGTAGGTACAGAGATGCAGTATTAGCGAAATTGAACGTTATGAAGAAATTGAAGTTGCGCTGAATGCGGAGAAGCGCGAAAAGAGCAGAGAAGCAGATTTCTTGAAAAGGAGAGAAATGGTTGTGAAATGAACAATGAGCAGCTGGAAATGTGTAGATTGTTTGAAATAGAGATGTTAATGTATGTATTTAGAAGAAAGGTGTGGAGATAGATTGTTGAAAAGGGAGAAGTTTATACTTTCAGAGACGGAGCAAAAGCTTCAAGAAGTGAATTGCATAGATTTGGCAAATATGTGGGATGAGTGACATCTGCAGATAATAAAAATGATAGAATATGATCAATTGCAAAAATTGGGCGTTTGGTAGGTACAGAGATTCAGAATTAGCGAAATTGAACGATATGGATAAATTGAAGTTGCGGTGAATGCGGAGAAGCTGCAAAATTGCAGAGAAGCACATTTTTTGAAAATGAGAGAAGTGGATGTGAAATGAATAATGAGCAGCTGGAAATGTGGAGATTGTTTGAAATAGAGATGTTAATGTGTATAAATAAAATAAATGAGCGGAGATAGAGCGATTGTTAGAAATGGAGAAGCTTTTACTTTCAGAGAAGGAGCACAAGCTTCAACAAATGAATTGCATGGATTTGGCAAATGCGTACAATGAGTAACATCTGTAGATAGAAATAATGCAAGAATTTGATCAATTGCAAAAATTGGGCGTTTGGAAGATACAGAGATGCAGTATTAGCGAACCTCATCGATATGGAGAAATTGAAGTTGCGGAGAAGCTGCAAAAGTGCAGAGAAGCAGATTTGTTGAAAAGGAGAGAAGAGGATGTGAAATGAATGATGAGCAGTTGAAAATGTGGAGATTGTCTGAAAAAGAGATGTCAATGTGTATAAATAAAAGAAATTAGTGGAGATAGAGCGATTGTTAGAAATGGAGATGCTTTTACATTCAGAGAAGGAGCACAAGCTTCAAGAAGTGAATTGCATGGATTTGGCAAATATGTAGAATGAGTGACATCTGTAGATAGAAATAATGCTAGAATTTGATCAATTGCAAAAATTGGGAGTTTGGTCGGTACAGAGATGCAGATTAGCGAAATTGAAAGATATGGAGAAATTTAACTTGCGATGAATGCGCATTACCGGGAAACGAGCAGAGAAGCAGATTTCTTGAATAGGAGAGAAATGGTTGTGAAATGAGCAATGAGCAGCTGGAATTGTGGAGATTGTTTGAAATAGAGATGTTAATGTATGTAATTAGAAGAAATGTGTGGAGATAGAACAATTGTTGAAAATGGAGAAGTTTATACTTTCAGAGACGGAGCAAAAGCTTCAAAAAGTGAATTGCATGGATTTGGCAAATATGTAGAAGGAGTAACATCTGTAGATAGAAATAATGCTAGAATATGATCAATTGCAAAAATTGGGCGTTTGGTAGGTACAGAGATTCAGAATTAGCGAAATTGAAAGATATGGAGAAATTGAAGTTGCGGTGAATGCGGAGAAGCTGCAAAATTGCAGAGAAGCACATTTGTTGAAAATGAGAGAAGTGGATGTGAAATGAATAATGAGCAGCTGGAAATGTGGAGATTGTCTGAAATAGAGATGCTAATGTGTATAAATAAAAGAAATGAGTGGAGATAGAGCGATTGTTAGAAATGGAGAAGCTTTTACTTTCAGAGAAGGAGCACAAGCTTCAAGAAGTGAATTGCATGGATTTGGCAAATGCGTAGAATGGGTAACATCTGTAGATAGAAATAATGCAAGAATTTGATCAATTGCAAAAATTGGGCGTTTGGTAGATACAGAGATGCAGTATTAGCGAACCTCATCGATATTCAAGAAATTGAAGTTGCGGAGAAGCTGCAAAAGTGCAGAGAAGCAGATTGGTTGAAAAGGAGAAAAGAGGATGTGAAATGAATGATGAGCAGTTGAAAATGTGGAGATTGTCTGAAATAGAGATGTTAATGTAAGTAACTCGGAGAAATGAGTTGAGATAGAGCAATTGTTAGAAACGGAGAAAAGTATACTTTCAGAGAAGGAGCACAAGCTTCAATAAGTGAATTGCATGGATTTGGCAAATACGTAGAATGAGTAACATCTGTAGATAGAAATAATGCTAGAATTAGATCAATTGGAAAAATTGGGCGTTTGGTAGGTACAGAGATGCAGTATTAGCGAAATTGAACGTTATTGAGAAATTGAAGTTGCGGTGAAAGCAGAGAAGCGGGAAACGAGCAGAGAAGCAGATTTCTTGAAAAGTAGAGAAATGGTTGTGAAATGAACAATGAGCAGCTGGAAATGTGGAGATTGTTTGAAATGGATATGTTAATGTATGTAATTAGAAGAAGTGAGTGGAGATAGAGCGATTTTTATAAATGGAGAAACTTTAACTTTCAGAGAAGGAGCAGAAGCTTCAAGAAGTGAATTGCATGGATTTGGCAAATATGTAGAATGAGTGACATCTGTAGATAGAAATAATGCTAGAATTTGATCAATTGCAAAAATTGGGCTTTTGGTAGATAGAGAGATGCAATATTAGCGAAATTGAAAGATATGGAGAAATTGAAGTTGCGATGAATGCGGAGAAGCTGCAAAAGAGCAGAGAAGCAGATTTGTTGAAACGGAGAGAAGTGGATGTGAAATGAATAATGAGCAGTTGAAAATGTGGAGATTGCCTGAAATAGAGATGTTAATGTATGTAACTCGAAGAGATGAGTTGAGATAGAGCGATTGTTAGAAATGGAGAAGCTTTTACTTTCAGAGAAGGAGCACAAGCTTGAAGAAGTGAATTGCATGGATTTGGCAAATGCGTAGAATGAGTAACATCTGTAGATAAAAATAATGCTAGAATATGATCAATTGCAAAAATTGGGGGCTTGGAAGGTACAGAGATTCAGAATGAGCGAAATTGAAAGATATGGAGAAATTGAAGTTGCGGTGAATGCGGAGAAGCTGCAAAAATGCAGAGAAGCACATTTGTTGAAATGAGAGAAGCGGATGTGAAATGAATAATGAGCAGATGGAAATGTGGAGATTGTTTGAAATAGAGATGTTAATGTGTATAAATAAAGGAAATGAGTGGAGATAGAGCGATTGTTAGAAATGGAGAAGCTATAACTTTCAGAGAAGGAGCACAAGCTTCAAGAAGTGAATTGCATGGATTTGGCAAATGCGTAGAATGAGTAACATCTGTAGATAGAAATAATGCAAGAATTTGATCAATTGCAAAAATTGGGCGTTTGGTAGATACAGAGATGCAGTATTAGCAAAGCTCATCGATATGGAGAAATTGAAGTTGCGGAGAAGCTGCAAAAGTGCAGAGAAGCAGATTTGTTGAAAAGGAGAGAAGAGGATGTGAAATGAATGATGAGCAGTTGAAAATGTGGAGATTGTCTGAAATAGAGATGTTAATGTATGTAACTCGAAGAAATGAGTTGAGATAGAGCAATTGTTAGAAACGATGAAACGTATACTTTCAGAGAAGGAGCACAAGCTTCAATAAGTGAATTGCATCCATTTGGCAAATATGTAGAATGAGTAACATCTGTAGATAGAAATAATGCTCGATTTAGATCAATTGCAAAAATTGGGCGTTTGTTAAATAGAGAGATGCACTATTAGTGTAATTGAAAGATATGGAGAAATTGAAGTTGCGGTGAATGCGGAGAAGCTGCAAAAGAGCAGAGAAGCAGATTTGTTGAAACGGAGAGAAGTGGATATGAAATGAATGATGAGCAGTTGAAAATGTGGAGATTGCCTGAAATAGAGATGTTAATGTATGTAACTCGAAGAAATGAGTTGAGATAGAGCAATTGTTAGAAATGGAGAAGCTTTTACTTTCAGAGAAGGAGCACAAGCTTCAAGAAGTGAATTTCATGCAATTGGCAAATATGTAGAATGAGAAAGATCTGTAGATAGGAATAATGCTTGAAGTTCATCCATTGGAAAAATTGGACATTTGGTAGATGCAGAGATGCAGCATTAGCGAAATTGAAGGATATGGAGCAATTGAAGTTGCGGTGAATGCCGAGGAGCTGGAAGAGTGCAGAATGTGTTCAACTCCAAGTAAGTGAGAACTTGCATATACAGAAAAGCAGATTTGTTGAAAAGCAGAGAAGTGGATGTGCAATGAATGATGAGCAGCTAGAATGTGGAGATTGTCTGAAATAGAGATGTTAATGTATGGAAATCGAAGAAATGACTGGAGATAGAGCAATTGTTAGAAACGGAGATACGTATACATTCAGTGAAGGAGCACAAGCTTCAGTAAGTGAATTGCATGGATTTGGGCAAATATGTAGAATGAGTAACATCTGTAGATAGAAATAATGCTAGAATTTGTTCATTTGCAAAAATTGGCCGTTTGGTACATACAGAGATGCAGTATTAGCGAATTTGATAGATATGGAGGAACTGAAGTTGCGGTGAATGCGGAGAAGCTGCAAAATTGCAGAGAAGCACATTTGTTGAAAATGAGGGAAGTGGATGTGAAATGAATGATGAGCAGTTGAAGATGTGGAGATTGTCTGAAATAAAGATGTTAATGTGTATAAATGGAAGAAATGATTGGAGATAGGGCGATTCGTAGAAATGGAGAAGTTTTTACTATCATGGAAGGAGCACAATCTTCATGAAGTGAATTGCATGGATTTGGCAAATATTTAGAATGAGTAACATCTGTAGATAGAAATAATGCAGAATTTGATCAATTGGAAAAATTGGGCGTTTGGTAGGTACAGAGATGCACTATTAGCGAAATTGAACGTTATGAAGAAATTGAAGTTGCGCTGAATGCGGAGAAGCGCCTAAAGAGCAGAGAAGCAGATTTCTTGAAAAGGAGAGAAATGGTTGTGAAATGAACAATAAGCAGCTGGAAATGTGTAGATTGTTTGAAATAGAGATGTTAATGTATGTATTTAGAAGAAAGGTGTGGAGATAGATTGTTGAAAAGGGAGAAGTTTATACTTTCAGAGACGGAGCAAAAGCTTCAAGAAGTGAATTGCATAGATTTGGCAAATATGTGGGATGAGTGACATCTGCAGATAATAAAAATGATAGAATATGATCAATTTCAAAAATTGGGCGTTTGGTAGGTACAGAGATTCAGAATTAGCGAAATTGAACGATATGGATAAATTGAAGTTGCGTTGAATGCGGAGAAGCTGCAAAATTGCTGAGAAGCACATTTGTTGAAAATGAGAGAAGTGGATGTGAAATGCTGGAAATGTGGAGATTGTTTGAAATAGAGATGTTAATGTGTATAAATAAAATAAATGAGCGGAGATAGAACGATTGTTAGAAATGGAGAAGCTTTTACTTTCAGAGAAGGAGCACAAGCTTCAACAAATGAATTGCATGGATTTGGCAAATGCGTACAATGAGTAACATCTGTAGATAGAAATAATGCAAGAATTTGATCCATTGCAAAAATTGGGCGTTTGGAAGATACAGAGATGCAGTATTAGCGAACCTCATCGATATGGAGAAATTGAAGTTGCGGAGAAGCTGCAAAAGTGCAGAGAAGCAGATTTGTTGAAAAGGAGAGAAGAGGATGTGAAATGAATGATGAGCAGTTGAAAATGTGGAGATTGTCTGAAATAGAGATGTTAATGTATGTAACTCGAAGAAATGAGTTGAGATAGAGCAATTGTTAGAAACGGAGAAACGTATACTTTCAGAGAAGGAGCACAAGCTTCAATAAGTGAATTGCATGCATTTGGCAAATATGTAGAATGAGTAACAACTGTAGATAGAAATAATGCTAGATTTAGATCAATTGCAAAAATTGGGCGTTTGGTAGATAGAGAGATGCAGTATTAGCGAAATTGAACGTTATGGAGAAATTGAAGTTGCGGTGAAAGCAGAGAAGCGGGAAACGAGCAGAGAAGCAGATTTCTTGAAAAGTAAAGAAATGGTTGTGAAATGAACAATGAGCAGTTGGAAATGTGGAGAATGTTTGCAATAGAGATGTTAATGTATGTAATTAGAAGAAGTGAGTAGAGATAGAGCAATTGTTGAAAATGGAGAAGTTTATACTTTTAGAGAAGGAGCAAAAGCTTCAAGAAGTGAATTGCATGGATTTACCAAATATGTAGATGGAGCAACATCTGTAATTAAAAATAATGCTAGAATATGATCAATTGCAAAAATTGGGCGTTTGATAGGTACAGAGATTCAGAATGAGCGAAATTGAAAGATATGGAGAAATTGAAGTTGCGGTGAATGCGGAGAAGCTGCAAAATTGCAGAGAAGCACATTTGTTGAAAATGAGAGAAGTGGATGTGAAATGAATAATGAGCAGCTGGAAATGTGGAGATTGTTTGAAATAGAGATGTTAATGTGTATAAATAAAAGAAATGAGTGGAGATAGAGCGATTGTTAGAAATGGAGAAGCTTTTACTTTCAGAGAAGGAGCACAAGCTTCAAGAAGTGAATTGCATGGATTTGGCAAATGCGTAGAATGAGTAACATCTGTAGATAGAAATAATGCAAGAATTAGATCAATTGCAAAAAGTGGGCGTTTGGTAGATAGAGAGATGCAGTATTAGCGAAATTGAACGTTATGGAGAAATTGAAGTTGCGGTGAATGCGGAGAAGCGCGAAAAGAGCAGAGAAGCAGATTTCTTGAAAAGGAGAGAAATGGTTGTGAAATGAACAATGATCAGCTGGAAATGTGGAGATTGTTTGAAATAGAGATGTTAATGTATGTAATTAGGAGAAAGGTGTGGAGATAGAGCAATTGTTGAAAATGGAGAAGTTTATACTTTCAGAGAAGGAGCAAAAGTTTCAAGAAGTGAATTGCATGGATTTGGCAAATATGTAGAAGGAGTAACATCTGTAGATAAACACAATGCTAGAATATGATCAATTGCAAAAATTGGGCGTTTGGTAGGTACAGAGATTCAGAATTAGCGAAATTGAAAGATATGGAGAAATTGAAGTTGCAGTGAATGCGGAGAAGCTGCAAAATTGCAGAGAAGCACATTTGTTGAAAATGAGAGAAGTGGATGTGAAATGAATAATGAGCAGCTGGAAATGTGGAGATTGTTTGAAATAGAGATGTTAATGTGTATAAATAAAAGAAATGAGTGGAGATAGAGCGATTGTTAGAAATGGAGAAGCTTTTACTTTCAGAGAAGGAGCACAAGCTTGAAGAAGTGAATTGCATGGATTTGGCAAATGCCTAGAATGAGTAACATCTGTAGATAGAAATAATGCAAGAATTTGATCAATTGCAAAAATTGGGCGTTTGGTAGATACAGAGATGCAGTATTAGCGAACCTCATCGATATGGAGAAATTGAAGTTGCGGAGAAGCTGCAAAAGTGCAGAGAAGCAGATTTGTTGAAAAGGAGAGAAGAGGATGTGAAATGAATGAAAATGTGGAGATTGACTGAAATAGAGATGTTAATGTATGTAACTCGAAGTTGAGATAGAGCAATTGTTAGAAACGGAGAAACGTATACTTTCAGAGAAGGAGCACAAGCTTCAAGAAGTGAATTGCATGGATTTGGCAAATATGTAGAATGAGTAACATCTGTAGATAGAAATAATGCTAGAATTAGATCAATTGCAAAAATTGGGCGTTTGGTAGATAGAGAGATGCAGTATTAGCGAAATTGAACGTTATGGAGAAATTGAAGTTGCGGTCAAACAAGAGAATCGGGAAACAAGCAGAGAAGCAGATTTCTTGAAAAGTAGAGAAATGGTTGTGAAATGAAAAATGTGCAGCTGGAAAGGTGGAGATTGTTTGAAATGGAGATGTTAATGTATGTTATTAGATGAAAGGTGTGGAGATAGAGCAATTGTTGAAAAGGGAGAAGTTTATACTTTCAGAGAAGGAGCAAAAGCTTCAAGAAGTGAATTGCATGGATTTGGCAAATATGTAGGAGGAGTAACATCTGTAGATAAAAATAATGCTAGAATATGATCAATTGCAAAAATTGGGCGTTTGGTAGGTACAGAGATTCAGAATTAGCGAAATTGAAAGATACGGAGATATTGAAGTTGCGGTGAATGCGGAGAAGCTGCAAAATTGCAGAGAAGCACATTTGTTGAAAATGAGAGAAGTGGATGTGAAATGAATAATGAGCAGCTGGAAATGTGGATATTGTTTGAAATAGAGATGTTAATGTGTATAAATAAAAGAAATGAGTGGAGATAGAGCGATTGTTAGAAATGGAGAAGCTTTTACTTTCAGAGAAGGAGCACAAGCTTCAAGAAGTGAATTGCATGTATTTGGCAAATACGTAGAATGAGTAACATCTGTAGATAGAAATAATGCAGAATTTGATCAATTGGAAAGATTGGGCGTTTGGTAGGTACAGAGATGCAGTATTAGCGAAATTGAACGTAATGGAGAAATTGAAGTTGCGGTGAATGCGGAGAAGCGCGAAAGAGCAGAGAAGCAGATTTCTTGAAAAGGAGAGAAATGGTTGTGAAATGAACAATGAGCAGCTGGAAATGTGGAGATTGTTTGAAATAGAGATGTTAATGTATGTAATTAGAAGATAGGTGTGGAGATAGAGCCATTGTTGAAAAGGGAGAAGTTTATACTTTCAGAGACGGAGCAGAAGCTTCAAGAAGTGAATTGCATGGATTTGGCAAATATGTGGGATGAGTGACATCTGCAGATAATAATTATGCTAGAATATGATCAATTGCAAAAATTGGGCGTTTGGTAGGTACAGAGATTCAGAATTAGCGAAATTGAATGATATGGATAAATTGAAGTTGACGTGAATGCGGAGAAGCTGCAAAATTGCAGAGAAGTACATTTGTTGAAAATGAGAGAAGTGGATGTGAAATGAATAATGAGCAGCTGGAAATGTGGAGATTGTTTGAAATAGAGATGTTAATATGTATAATTAAAATAAATAAGCGGAGATAGAGCGATTGTTAGAAATGGAGAAGCTTTTACTATCAGAGAAGGAGCACAAGCTTCAACAAATGAATTGCATGGATTTGGCAAATGCGTACAATGAGTAACATCTGTAGATAGAAATAATGCAAGAATTTGATCAATTGCAAAAAGTGGGCGTTTGGTAGATACAGAGATGCAGTATTAGCGCACCTCATCGATATGGAGAAATTGAAGTTGCGGAGAAGCTGCAAAAGTGCAGAGAAGCAGATTTGTTGAAAAGGAGAGAAGAGGATGTGAAATGAATGATGAGCAGTTGAAAATGTGGAGATTGTCTGAAATAGAGATGTTAATTTATGTAACTCGAAGAAATGAGTTGAGATAGAGCAATTGTTAGAAACGGAGAAACGTATACTTTCAGAGAAGGAGCACAAGCTTCAATAAGTGAATTGCATGCATTTGGCAAATATGTAGAATGAGTAACATCTGTAGATAGAAATAATGCTAGAATTAGATCAATTGCAAAAATTGGGCGTTTGGTAGATACAGAGATGCAGTATTAGAGAACCTCATCGATATAGAGAAATTGAAGTTGCGGTGAAACAAGAGAAGCGGGAAACGAGCAGAGAAGCAGATTTCTTGAAAACTAGAGAAATGGTTGTTGAATGAATAATGTGCAGCTGGAAAGGTGGAGATTGTTTGAAATGGAGATGTTAATGTATATTATTAGAAGAAAGGTGTGGAGATAGAGCAATTGTTGAAAAGGGAGAAGTTTATACTTTCAGAGACGGAGCAAAAGCTCTAAGAAGTGAATTGCATGGATTTGGCAAATATGTAGCAGGAGTAACATCTGTAGATAAAAATAATGCTAGAATATGATCAATTGCAATAATTGGGCGTTTGGTAGTTACAGAGATTCAAAATTAGCGAAATTGAAAGATACGGAATAATTGAAGTTGCGGTGAATGCGGAGAAGCTGCAAAATTGCAGAGAAGCACATTTGTTGAAAATGAGAGAAGTGGATGTGAAATGAATAATGAGCAGCTGGAAATGTGGAGATTGTTTGAAATAGAGATGTTAATGTGTATAAATAGAAGAAATGAGTGGAGATTGAGCGATTGTTAGAAATGGAGAAGCTATTACTTTCAGAGAAGGAGCACAAGCTTCAAGAAGTGAATTGCATGGATTTGGCAAATACGTAGAATGAGTAACATCTGTAGATAGAAATAATGCAGAATTTGATCAATTGGAAAAATTGGGCGTTTGGTAGGTACAGAGATGCGGTATTAGCGAAATTGAACGTTATGGAGAAATTGAAGTTGCGGTGAAACAAGAGAATCGGGAAACGAGCAGAGAAGCAGATTTCTTGAAAAGTAGAGAAATGGTTGTGAAATGAAAAATGTGCAGCTGGAAAGGTGGAGATTGTTTGAAATGGAGATGTTAATGTATGTTATTAGAAGACAGGTGTGGAGATAGAGCAATTGTTGAAAAGGGAGAAGTTTATACTTTCAGAGACGGAGCAAAAGCTTCAAGAAGTGAATTGCATGGATTTGGCAAATATGTAGGAGGAGTAACATCTGTAGATAAAAATAATGCTAGAATATGATCAATTGCAAAAATTGGGCGTTTGGTAGGTACAGAGATTCAGAATTAGCGAAATTGAAATATACGGAGATATGGAAGTTGCGGTGAATGCGGAGAAGCTGCAAAATTGCAGAGAAGCACATTGGTTGAAAATGAGAGAAGTGGATGTGAAATGAATAATGAGCAGCTGGAAATGTGGAGATTGTTTGAAATAGAGATGTTAATGTGTATAAATAATAGAAATGAGTGGAGATAGAGCGATTGTTAGAAATGGAGAAGCTTTAACTTTCAGAGAAGGAGCACAGCTTCAAGAAGTGAATTGCATGTATTTGGCAAATACGTAGAATGAGTAACATCTGTAGATAGAAATAATGCAGAATTTGATCAATTGGAAAGATTGGGCGTTTGGTGGGTACAGAGATGCAGTATTAGCGAAATTGAACGTTATGGGGAAATTGAAGTTGCGGTGAATGCGGAGAAGCGCGAAAAGAGCAGAGAAGCAGATTTCTTGAAAAGGAGAGAAATGGTTGTGAAATGAACAGTGAGCAGCTGGAAATGTGGAGATTGTTTGAAATAGAGATGTTAATGTATGTAATTAGAAGAAAAGTGTGGAGATAGAGCCATTGTTGAAAAGGGAGAAGTTTATACTTTCAGAGACGGAGCAAAAGCTTCAAGAAGTGAATTGCATGGATTTGGCAAATATGTAGAAGGAGAGACATCTGTAGATAAAAACAATGCTAGAATATGATCAATTGCAAAAATTGGGCGTTTGGTAGTTACAGAGATTCAGAATGAGCGAAATTGAAAAATATTGAGAAATTGAAGTTGCGGTGAATGCGGAGAAGCTGCAAAATTGCAGAGAAGCACATTTGTTGAAAATGAGAGAAGTGGATGTGAAATGAATAATGAGCAGCTGGAAATGTGGAGATTGTTTGAAATAGAGATGTTAATGTATGTATTTAGAAGAAAGGTGTGGAGATAGATTGTTGAAAAGGGAGAAGTTTATACTTTCAGAGACGGAGCAAAAGCTTCAAGAAGTGAATTGCATAGATTTGGCAAATATGTGGGATGAGTGACATCTGCAGATAATAAAAATGATAGAATATGATCAATTTCAAAAATTGGGCGTTTGGTAGGTACAGAGATTCAGAATTAGCGAAATTGAACGATATGGATAAATTGAAGTTGCGTTGAATGCGGAGAAGCTGCAAAATTGCTGAGAAGCACATTTGTTGAAAATGAGAGAAGTGGATGTGAAATGCTGGAAATGTGGAGATTGTTTGAAATAGAGATGTTAATGTGTATAAATAAAATAAATGAGCGGAGATAGAACGATTGTTAGAAATGGAGAAGCTTTTACTTTCAGAGAAGGAGCACAAGCTTCAACAAATGAATTGCATGGATTTGGCAAATGCGTACAATGAGTAACATCTGTAGATAGAAATAATGCAAGAATTTGATCAATTGCAAAAATTGGGCGTTTGGAAGATACAGAGATGCAGTATTAGCGAACCTCATCGATATGGAGAAATTGAAGTTGCGGAGAAGCTGCAAAAGTGCAGAGAAGCAGATTTGTTGAAAAGGAGAGAAGAGGATGTGAAATGAATGATGAGCAGTTGAAAATGTGGAGATTGTCTGAAATAGAGATGTTAATGTATGTAACTCGAAGAAATGAGTTGAGATAGAGCAATTGTTAGAAACGGAGAAACGTATACTTTCAGAGAAGGAGCACAAGCTTCAATAAGTGAATTGCATGCATTTGGCAAATATGTAGAATGAGTAACAACTGTAGATAGAAATAATGCTAGATTTAGATCAATTGCAAAAATTGGGCGTTTGGTAGATAGAGAGATGCAGTATTAGCGAAATTGAACGTTATGGAGAAATTGAAGTTGTGGTGAAAGCAGAGAAGCGGGAAACGAGCAGAGAAGCAGATTTCTTGAAAAGTAGAGAAATGGTTGTGAAATGAACAATGAGCAGTTGGAAATGTGGAGAATGTTTGCAATAGAGATGTTAATGTATGTAATTAGAAGAAGTGAGTAGAGATAGAGCAATTGTTGAAAATGGAGAAGTTTATACTTTTAGAGAAGGAGCAAAAGCTTCAAGAAGTGAATTGCATGGATTTACCAAATATGTAGATGGAGCAACATCTGTAATTAAAAATAATGCTAGAATATGATCAATTGCAAAAATTGGGCGTTTGATAGGTACAGAGATTCAGAATGAGCGAAATTGAAAGATATGGAGAAATTGAAGTTGCGGTGAATGCGGAGAAGCTGCAAAATTGCAGAGAAGCACATTTGTTGAAAATGAGAGAAGTGGATGTGAAATGAATAATGAGCAGCTGGAAATGTGGAGATTGTTTGAAATAGAGATGTTAATGTGTATAAATAAAAGAAATGAGTGGAGATAGAGCGATTGTTAGAAATGGAGAAGCTTTTACTTTCAGAGAAGGAGCACAAGCTTCAAGAAGTGAATTGCATGGATTTGGCAAATGCGTAGAATGAGTAACATCTGTAGATAGAAATAATGCAAGAATTAGATCAATTGCAAAAAGTGGGCGTTTGGTAGATAGAGAGATGCAGTATTAGCGAAATTGAACGTTATGGAGAAATTGAAGTTGCGGTGAATGCGGAGAAGCGCGAAAAGAGCAGAGAAGCAGATTTCTTGAAAAGGAGAGAAATGGTTGTGAAATGAACAATGATCAGCTGGAAATGTGGAGATTGTTTGAAATAGAGATGTTAATGTATGTAATTAGGAGAAAGGTGTGGAGATAGAGCAATTGTTGAAAATGGAGAAGTTTATACTTTCAGAGAAGGAGCAAAAGTTTCAAGAAGTGAATTGCATGGATTTGGCAAATATGTAGAAGGAGTAACATCTGTAGATAAACACAATGCTAGAATATGATCAATTGCAAAAATTGGGCGTTTGGTAGGTACAGAGATTCAGAATTAGCGAAATTGAAAGATATGGAGAAATTGAAGTTGCAGTGAATGCGGAGAAGCTGCAAAATTGCAGAGAAGCACATTTGTTGAAAATGAGAGAAGTGGATGTGAAATGAATAATGAGCAGCTGGAAATGTGGAGATTGTTTGAAATAGAGATGTTAATGTGTATAAATAAAAGAAATGAGTGGAGATAGAGCGATTGTTAGAAATGGAGAAGCTTTTACTTTCAGAGAAGGAGCACAAGCTTGAAGAAGTGAATTGCATGGATTTGGCAAATGCCTAGAATGAGTAACATCTGTAGATAGAAATAATGCAAGAATTTGATCAATTGCAAAAATTGGGCGTTTGGTAGATACAGAGATGCAGTATTAGCGAACCTCATCGATATGGAGAAATTGAAGTTGCGGAGAAGCTGCAAAAGTGCAGAGAAGCAGATTTGTTGAAAAGGAGAGAAGAGGATGTGAAATGAATGAAAATGTGGAGATTGACTGAAATAGAGATGTTAATGTATGTAACTCGAAGTTGAGATAGAGCAATTGTTAGAAACGGAGAAACGTATACTTTCAGAGAAGGAGCACAAGCTTCAAGAAGTGAATTGCATGGATTTGGCAAATATGTAGAATGAGTAACATCTGTAGATAGAAATAATGCTAGAATTAGATCAATTGCAAAAAATGGGCGTTTGGTAGATAGAGAGATGCAGTATTAGCGAAATTGAACGTTATGGAGAAATTGAAGTTGCGGTCAAACAAGAGAATCGGGAAACAAGCAGAGAAGCAGATTTCTTGAAAAGTAGAGAAATGGTTGTGAAATGAAAAATGTGCAGCTGGAAAGGTGGAGATTGTTTGAAATGGAGATGTTAATGTATGTTATTAGATGAAAGGTGTGGAGATAGAGCAATTGTTGAAAAGGGAGAAGTTTATACTTTCAGAGAAGGAGCAAAAGCTTCAAGAAGTGAATTGCATGGATTTGGCAAATATGTAGGAGGAGTAACATCTGTAGATAAAAATAATGCTAGAATATGATCAATTGCAAAAATTGGGCGTTTGGTAGGTACAGAGATTCAGAATTAGCGAAATTGAAATATACGGAGATATGGAAGTTGCGGTGAATGCGGAGAAGCTGCAAAATTGCAGAGAAGCACATTGGTTGAAAATGAGAGAAGTGGATGTGAAATGAATAATGAGCAGCTGGAAATGTGGAGATTGTTTGAAATAGAGATGTTAATGTGTATAAATAAAAGAAATGAGTGGAGATAGAGCGATTGTTAGAAATGGAGAAGCTTTAACTTTCAGAGAAGGAGCACAGCTTCAAGAAGTGAATTGCATGTATTTGGCAAATACGTAGAATGAGTAACATCTGTAGATAGAAATAATGCAGAATTTGATCAATTGGAAAGATTGGGCGTTTGGTGGGTACAGAGATGCAGTATTAGCGAAATTGAACGTTATGGGGAAATTGAAGTTGCGGTGAATGCGGAGAAGCGCGAAAAGAGCAGAGAAGCAGATTTCTTGAAAAGGAGAGAAATGGTTGTGAAATGAACAGTGAGCAGCTGGAAATGTGGAGATTGTTTGAAATAGAGATGTTAATGTATGTAATTAGAAGAAAAGTGTGGAGATAGAGCCATTGTTGAAAAGGGAGAAGTTTATACTTTCAGAGACGGAGCAAAAGCTTCAAGAAGTGAATTGCATGGATTTGGCAAATATGTAGAAGGAGAGACATCTGTAGATAAAAACAATGCTAGAATATGATCAATTGCAAAAATTGGGCGTTTGGTAGGTACAGAGATTCAGAATGAGCGAAATTGAAAAATATTGAGAAATTGAAGTTGCGGTGAATGCGGAGAAGCTGCAAAATTGCAGAGAAGCACATTTGTTGAAAATGAGAGAAGTGGATGTGAAATGAATAATGAGCAGCTGGAAATGTGGAGATTGTTTGAAATAGAGATGTTAATGTGTATAAATAAAAGAAATGAGTGGTTTTAGAGAGATTGTTAGAAATGGAGAAGCTTTTACTTTCAGAGAAGGAGCACAAGCTTCAAGAAGTGAATTGCATGGATTTGGCAAATGCGTAGAATGAGTAACATCTGCAGATAGAAATAATGCAAGAATTTGATCAATTGCAAAAATTGGTCGTTTGGTAGATACAGAGATGCAGTATTAGAGAACATCATCGATATGGAGAAATTGAAGTTGCGGAGAAGCTGCAAAAGTGCAGAGAAGCAGATTTGTTGAAAAGGAGAGAAGAGGATGTGAAATGAATGATGAGAAGTTGAAAGTGTGGAGATTGTTTGAAATAGAGATGTTAATGTATGTAACTCGAAGAAATGAGTTGAGATAGAGCAATTGTTAGAAACGGAGAAACGTATACTTTCAGAGAAGGAGCACAAGCTTCAATAAGTCAATTGCATGGATTTGGCAAATATGTAGAATGAGTAACAACTGTAGATAGAAATAATGCTAGATTTAGATCAATTGCAAAAATTGGGCGTTTGGTAGATAGAGAGATGCAGTATTAGCGAAATTGAACGTTATGGAGAAATTGAAGTTGCGGTGAATGCGGAGAAGCTGCAAAAGAGCAGAGAAGCAGATTTGTTGAAACGGAGAGAAGTGGATGTGAAATGAATGATGAGCAGTTGAAAATGTGGAGATTGCCTGAAATAGAGATGTTAATGTATGAAACTCGAAGAAATGAGTTGAGGTGGAGCAATTGTTAGAACTGGAGAAGCTTTTACTTTCAGAGAAGGAGCACAAGCTTCAAGAAGTGAATTTCATGCAATTGGCAAATATGTAGAATGAGAAAGTTCTGTAGATAGGAATAATGCTAGAAGTTCATCCATTAGAAAAATTGGACATTTGGTAGATGCAGAGGTGCAGCATTAGCGAAATTGAAGGATATGGAGCAATTGAAGTTGCGGTGAATGCGGAGGAGCTGGAAGAGTGCAGAATGTGTTCAACTCCAAGAAAGTGAGAACTTGCATATACAGAAAAGCAGATTTGTTGAAAAGCAGAGAAGTGGATGTGCAATGAATGAGGAGCAACTAGAATGTGGAGATTGTCTTAAATAGAGATGTTAATGTGTATAAATAAGAGAAATGAGTGGAGATAGAGCGATTGTTAGAAATGGAGAAGCTTTTACTTTCAGAGAAGGAGCTCAAGCTTCAAGAAGTGAATTGCATGGATTTGGCAAATATGTGGGATGAGTAACATCAGCAGATAATAATAATGCTAGAATATGATCAATTGCAAAAATTGGGCGTTTGGTAGGTACAGAGATTCAGAATGAGCGAAATTGAAAGATATGGAGAAATTGAAGTTGCGGTGAATGCGGAGAAGCTGCAAAATTGCAGAGAAGCACATTTGTTGAAAATGAGAGAAGTGGATGTCAAATGAATAATGAGCAGCTGGAAATGTGGAGATTGTTTGAAATTGAGATCTTAATGTATAATAATAAAAGAAATGAGTGGAGATATAGCGATTGTTAGAAATGGAGAAGCTTTTACATTCAGAGGAGGAGCAGAAGCTTCAAGAAGTGAATTGCATGGATTTGGCAAATACGTAGAATGAGTAACATCTGTAGATAGAAATAATGCAGAATTTGATCAATTGGAAAAATTGGGCGTTTGCTAGGTACAGAGATGCAGTATTAGCGAAATTGAACGTTATGGAGAAATTGAAGTTGTGGTGAATGCGGAGAAGCGCGAAAAGAGCAGAGAAGCAGATTTCTTGAAAAGGAGAGAAATGGTTGTGAAATGAACAATGAGCAGCTGGAAATGTGGAGATTGTTTGAAATAGAGATGTTAATGTATGTAATTAGAAGAAAGGTGTGGAGATAGAGCAATTGTTGAAATGGGAGAAGTTTATACTTTCAGAGACGGAGCAAAAGCTTCAAGAAGTGAATTGCATGGATCTGGCAAATACGTAGAATGAGTAACATCTGTAGATAGAAATAATGCAAGAATTTGATCAATTGGAAAAATTGGGCGTTTGGTAGATACAGAGATGCAGTATTAGCGAACCTCATCGATATGGAGAAATTGAAGTTGCGGAGAAGCTGCAAAAGTGCAGAGAAGCAGATTTGTTGAAAAGGAGAGAAGAGGATGTGAAATGAATGATGAGCAGTTGAAAATGTGGAGATTGTCTGAAATAGAGATGTTAATGTATGTAACTGGAAGAAATGAGTTGAGATAGAGCAATTGTTAGAAACGGAGAAACGTATACTTTCAGAGAAGGAGCACAAGCTTCAATAAGTGAATTGCATGGATTTGGCAAATATGTAGTAGGAGTAACATCAGTAGATAGAAATAATGCTGGAATTAGATCAATTGCAAAAATTGGGCGTTTGGTAGATAGAGAGATGCAGTATTAGCGAAATTGAACGTTATGGAAAAGTTGAAGTTGCGGTGAAAGCAGAGAAGCGGGTAACGAGCAGAGAAGCAGATTTCTTGAAAAGTAGAGAAATGGTTGTGAAATGAACAATGAGCAGCTGGAAATGTGGAGATTGTTTGAAATGGAGATGTTAATGTATGTAATTAGAAGAAGTGAGTGGAGATAGAGCGATTTTTATAAATGGAGAAACTTTAACTTTCAGAGAAGGAGCAGAAGCTTCAAGAAGTGAATTGCATGGATTTGGCAAATATGTAGAATGAGTGAGATCTGTAGATAGAAATAATGCTAGAATTTGATCAATTGCAAAAATTGGGCTCTTGGTAGATAGAGAGATGCAATATTAGCGAAATTGAACGTTATGGAGAAATTGAAGTTGCGGTGAATGCGGAGAAGCTGCAAAAGAGCAGAGAAGCAGATTTGTTGAAACGGAGAGAAGTGGATGTGAAATGAATGATGAGCAGTTGAAAATGTGGAGATTGCCTGAAATAGAGATGTTAATGTATGTAACTCGAAGAAATGAGTTGAGATAGAGCAATTGTTAGAAATGGAGTCGCTTTTACTTTCAGAGAAGGAGCACAAGCTTCAAGAAGTGAATTTCATGCAATTGGCAAATATGTAGAATGAGAAAGTTCTGTAGATAGGAATAATGCTAGAAGTTCATCCATTGGAAAAATTGGACATTTGGTAGATGCAGAGATGCAGCATTAACGAAATTGAAGGATATGGAGCAATTGAAGTTGCGGTGAATGCGGAGGAGCTGGAAGAGTGCAGAATGTGTTCAACTCCAAGAAAGTGAGAACTTGCATATACAGAAAAGCAGATTTGTTGAAAAGCAGAGAAGTGGATGTGCAATGAATGATGAGCAGCTAGAATGTGGAGATTGTCTAAAATAGAGATGTTAATGTATGGAAATCGAAGAAATAACTGGAGATAGAGCAATTGTTAGAAACGGAGTTACGTATACATTCAGTGAAGGAGCACAAGCTTCAAGAAGTGAATTGCATGGATTTGGCAAATATGTAGAATGAGTAACATCTGTTGATAGAAATAATGCTAGAATTTGTTCAATTGCAAAAATTGGGCGTTTGGTAGGTACAGAGATGCAGATTTAGCGAAATTGAAAGATATGGAGAAATTGAAGTGTCGGTGATTGGGGAGAAGCTGCAGAATTGCAGAGAAGCACATTTGTTGAAAATGAGAGAAGTGGATGTGAAATGAATAATGAGCAGCTGGAAATGTGGAGATTGTCTGAAATAGAGATGTTAATGTATGGAAATCGAAGAAATGACTGGAGATAGAGCAATTGTTAGAAACGGAGATACGTATACATTCAGTGAAGGAGCACAAGCTTCAGTAAGTGAATTGCATGGAATTGGCAAATATGTAGAATGAGTAACATCTGTAGATAGAAATAATGCTAGAATTTGTTCAATTGCAAAAATTGGCCTCTTGGTACATACAGAGATGCAGTATTAGCGAATTTGATAGATATGGAGGAACTGAAGTTGCGGTGAATGCGGAGAAGCTGCAAAATTGCAGAGAAGCACATTTGTTGAAAATGAGGGAAGTGGATGTGAAATGAATGATGAGCAGTTGAAGATGTGGAGATTGTCTGAAATAAAGATGTTAATGTGTATAAATGGAAGAAATGATTGGAGATAGAGCGATTGTTAGAAATGGAGAAGTTTATACTTTCAGAGACGGAGCAAAAGCTTCAAGAAGTGAATTGCATGGATTTGGCAAATGCGTAGAATGATTAACATCTGTAGATAAAAATAATGCAAGAATTTGATCAATTGGAAAAATTGGGCGTTTGGTAGATACAGAGATGCAGTATTAGCGAACCTCATCGATATGGAGAAATTGAAGTTGCGGAGAAGCTGCAAAAGTGCAGAGAAGCAGATTTGTTGAAAAGGAGAGAAGAGGATGTGAAATGAATGCAAATGTGGAGATTGTCTGAAATAGAGATGTTAATGTATGTAACTCGAAGAAATGAGTTGAGATAGAGCAATTGTTAGAAACGGAGAAACGTATACTTTCAGAGAAGGAGCACAAGCTTCAATAAGTGTATTGCATGGATTTGGCAAATATGTAGAAGGAGTAACATCTGTAGATAGAAATAATGCTGGAATTAGATCAATTGCAAAAATTGGGCGTTTGGTAGATAGAGAGATGCAGTATTAGCGAAATTGAACGTTATGGAGAAGTTGAAGTTGCGGTGAAAGCAGAGAAGCGGGAAACGAGCAGAGAATCAGATTTCTTGAAAAGGAGAGAAATGGTTGTGAAATGAACAATGAGCAGCTGGAAATGTGGAGATTGTTTGAAATAGAGATGTTAATGTATGTAATTAGAAGAAAGGTGTGGAGATAGAGCAATTGTTGAAAAGGGAGAAGTTTATACTTTCAGAGACGGAGCAAAAGCTTCAAGAAGTGAATTGCATGGATTTGGCAAATATGTAGAATGAGAAAGTTCTGTAGACAGGAATAATGCTAGAAGTTCATCCATTGGAAAAATTGGACATTTGGTAGATGCAGAGGTGCAGCATTAGCGAAATTGAAGGATATGGAGCAATTGAAGTTGCGGTGAATGCGGAGGAGCTGGAAGAGTGCAGAATGTGTTCAACTCCAAGAAAGTGAGAACTTGCATATACAGAAAAGCAGATTTGTTGAAAAGCAGAGAAGTGGATGTGCAATGAATGATGAGCAGCTAGAATGTGGAGATTGTCTTAAATAGAGATGTTAATGTGTATAAATAAGAGAAATGAGTGGAGATAGAGCGATTGTTAGAAATGGAGATGCTTTTACATTCAGAGAAGGAGCACAAGCTTCAAGAAGTGAATTGCATGGATTTGGCAAATACGTAGAATGAGTAACATCTGTAGATAGAAATAATGCAGAATTTGATCAATTGGAAAAATTGGGCCTTTGGTAGGTACAGAGATGCAGTATTAGCGAAATTGAACGTTAGGGAGAACTTGAAGTTGCGGTGAATGCGGAGAAGCGCGAAAAGAGCAGAGAAGCAGATTTCTTGAAAAGGAGAGAAATGGTTGTGAAATGAACAATGAGCAGCTGGAAATGTGGAGATTGTTTGAAATAGAGATGTTAATGTATGTAATTAGAAGAAAGATGTGGAGATAGAGCAATTGTTGAAATGGGAGAAGTTTATACTTTCAGAGACGGAGCAAAAGCTTCAAGAAGTGAATTGCATGGATTTGGCAAATATGTGGGATGAGTAACATCAGCATATAATAATAATGCTAGAATATGATCAATTGCAAAAATTGGGCGTTTGGTAGGTACAGAGATTCAGAATGAGCGAAATTGAAAGATATGGAGAAATTGAAGTTGCGGTGAATGCGGAGAAGCTGCAAAATTGCAGAGAAGCACATTTGTTGAAAATGAGAGAAGTGGATGTCAAATGAATAATGAGCAGCTGGAAATGTGGAGATTGTTTGAAATTGAGATCTTAATGTGTAGAAATAAAAGAAATGAGTGGAGATAGAGCGATTGTTAGAAATGCAGAAGCTTTTACTTTCAGAGAAGGAGCAAAAGCTTCAAGAAGTGAATTGCATGGATTTGGCAAATGCGTACAATGAGTAACATCTGTAGATAGAAATAATGCAGAATTTGATCAATTGGAAAAATTGGGCGTTTGCTAGGTACAGAGATGCAGTATTAGCGAAATTGAACGTTATGGAGAAATTGAAGTTGTGGTGAATGCGGAGAAGCGCGAAAAGAGCAGAGAAGCAGATTTCTTGAAAAGGAGAGAAATGGTTGTGAAATGAACAATGAGCAGCTGGAAATGTGGAGATTGTTTGAAATAGAGATGTTAATGTATGTAATTAGAAGAAAGGTGTGGAGATAGAGCAATTGTTGAAATGGGAGAAGTTTATACTTTCAGAGACGGAGCAAAAGCTTCAAGAAGTGAATTGCATGGATCTGGCAAATACGTAGAATGAGTAACATCTGTAGATAGAAATAATGCAAGAATTTGATCAATTGGAAAAATTGGGCGTTTGGTAGATACAGAGATGCAGTATTAGCGAACCTCATCGATATGGAGAAATTGAAGTTGCGGAGAAGCTGCAAAAGTGCAGAGAAGCAGATTTGTTGAAAAGGAGAGAAGAGGATGTGAAATGAATGATGAGCAGTTGGAAATGTGGAGATTGTCTGAAATAGAGATGTTAATGTATGTAACTGGAAGAAATGAGTTGAGATAGAGCAATTGTTAGAAACGGAGAAACGTATACTTTCAGAGAAGGAGCACAAGCTTCAATAAGTGAATTGCATGGATTTGGCAAATATGTAGTAGGAGTAACATCAGTAGATAGAAATAATGCTGGAATTAGATCAATTGCAAAAATTGGGCGTTTGGTAGATAGAGAGATGCAGTATTAGCGAAATTGAACGTTATGGAAAAGTTGAAGTTGCGGTGAAAGCAGAGAAGCGGGTAACGAGCAGAGAAGCAGATTTCTTGAAAAGTAGAGAAATGGTTGTGAAATGAACAATGAGCAGCTGGAAATGTGGAGATTGTTTGAAATGGAGATGTTAATGTATGTAATTAGAAGAAGTGAGTGGAGATAGAGCGATTTTTATAAATGGAGAAACTTTAACTTTCAGAGAAGGAGCAGAAGCTTCAAGAAGTGAATTGCATGGATTTGGCAAATATGTAGAATGAGTGAGATCTGTAGATAGAAATAATGCTAGAATTTGATCAATTGCAAAAATTGGGCTCTTGGTAGATAGAGAGATGCAATATTAGCGAAATTGAACGTTATGGAGAAATTGAAGTTGCGGTGAATGCGGAGAAGCTGCAAAAGAGCAGAGAAGCAGATTTGTTGAAACGGAGAGAAGTGGATGTGAAATGAATGATGAGCAGTTGAAAATGTGGAGATTGCCTGAAATAGAGATGTTAATGTATGTAACTCGAAGAAATGAGTTGAGATAGAGCAATTGTTAGAAATGGAGTCGCTTTTACTTTCAGAGAAGGAGCACAAGCTTCAAGAAGTGAATTTCATGCAATTGGCAAATATGTAGAATGAGAAAGTTCTGTAGATAGGAATAATGCTAGAAGTTCATCCATTGGAAAAATTGGACATTTGGTAGATGCAGAGATGCAGCATTAACGAAATTGAAGGATATGGAGCAATTGAAGTTGCGGTGAATGCGGAGGAGCTGGAAGAGTGCAGAATGTGTTCAACTCCAAGAAAGTGAGAACTTGCATATACAGAAAAGCAGATTTGTTGAAAAGCAGAGAAGTGGATGTGCAATGAATGATGAGCAGCTAGAATGTGGAGATTGTCTAAAATAGAGATGTTAATGTATGGAAATCGAAGAAATAACTGGAGATAGAGCAATTGTTAGAAACGGAGTTACGTATACATTCAGTGAAGGAGCACAAGCTTCAAGAAGTGAATTGCATGGATTTGGCAAATATGTAGAATGAGTAACATCTGTTGATAGAAATAATGCTAGAATTTGTTCAATTGCAAAAATTGGGCGTTTGGTAGGTACAGAGATGCAGATTTAGCGAAATTGAAAGATATGGAGAAATTGAAGTGTCGGTGATTGCGGAGAAGCTGCAGAATTGCAGAGAAGCACATTTGTTGAAAATGAGAGAAGTGGATGTGAAATGAATAATGAGCAGCTGGAAATGTGGAGATTGTCTGAAATAGAGATGTTAATGTATGGAAATCGAAGAAATGACTGGAGATAGAGCAATTGTTAGAAACGGAGATACGTATACATTCAGTGAAGGAGCACAAGCTTCAGTAAGTGAATTGCATGGAATTGGCAAATATGTAGAATGAGTAACATCTGTAGATAGAAATAATGCTAGAATTTGTTCAATTGCAAAAATTGGCCTCTTGGTACATACAGAGATGCAGTATTAGCGAATTTGATAGATATGGAGGAACTGAAGTTGCGGTGAATGCGGAGAAGCTGCAAAATTGCAGAGAAGCACATTTGTTGAAAATGAGGGAAGTGGATGTGAAATGAATGATGAGCAGTTGAAGATGTGGAGATTGTCTGAAATAAAGATGTTAATGTGTATAAATGGAAGAAATGATTGGAGATAGAGCGATTGTTAGAAATGGAGAAGTTTATACTTTCAGAGACGGAGCAAAAGCTTCAAGAAGTGAATTGCATGGATTTGGCAAATGCGTAGAATGATTAACATCTGTAGATAAAAATAATGCAAGAATTTGATCAATTGGAAAAATTGGGCGTTTGGTAGATACAGAGATGCAGTATTAGCGAACCTCATCGATATGGAGAAATTGAAGTTGCGGAGAAGCTGCAAAAGTGCAGAGAAGCAGATTTGTTGAAAAGGAGAGAAGAGGATGTGAAATGAATGCAAATGTGGAGATTGTCTGAAATAGAGATGTTAATGTATGTAACTCGAAGAAATGAGTTGAGATAGAGCAATTGTTAGAAACGGAGAAACGTATACTTTCAGAGAAGGAGCACAAGCTTCAATAAGTGTATTGCATGGATTTGGCAAATATGTAGAAGGAGTAACATCTGTAGATAGAAATAATGCTGGAATTAGATCAATTGCAAAAATTGGGCGTTTGGTAGATAGAGAGATGCAGTATTAGCGAAATTGAACGTTATGGAGAAGTTGAAGTTGCGGTGAAAGCAGAGAAGCGGGAAACGAGCAGAGAATCAGATTTCTTGAAAAGGAGAGAAATGGTTGTGAAATGAACAATGAGCAGCTGGAAATGTGGAGATTGTTTGAAATAGAGATGTTAATGTATGTAATTAGAAGAAAGGTGTGGAGATAGAGCAATTGTTGAAAAGGGAGAAGTTTATACTTTCAGAGACGGAGCAAAAGCTTCAAGAAGTGAATTGCATGGATTTGGCAAATATGTAGAATGAGAAAGTTCTGTAGACAGGAATAATGCTAGAAGTTCATCCATTGGAAAAATTGGACATTTGGTAGATGCAGAGGTGCAGCATTAGCGAAATTGAAGGATATGGAGCAATTGAAGTTGCGGTGAATGCGGAGGAGCTGGAAGAGTGCAGAATGTGTTCAACTCCAAGAAAGTGAGAACTTGCATATACAGAAAAGCAGATTTGTTGAAAAGCAGAGAAGTGGATGGGCAATGAATGATGAGCAGCTAGAATGTGGAGATTGTCTTAAATAGAGATGTTAATGTGTATAAATAAGAGAAATGAGTGGAGATAGAGCGATTGTTAGAAATGGAGATGCTTTTACATTCAGAGAAGGAGCACAAGCTTCAAGAAGTGAATTGCATGGATTTGGCAAATACGTAGAATGAGTAACATCTGTAGATAGAAATAATGCAGAATTTGATCAATTGGAAAAATTGGGCCTTTGGTAGGTACAGAGATGCAGTATTAGCGAAATTGAACGTTAGGGAGAACTTGAAGTTGCGGTGAATGCGGAGAAGCGCGAAAAGAGCAGAGAAGCAGATTTCTTGAAAAGGAGAGAAATGGTTGTGAAATGAACAATGAGCAGCTGGAAATGTGGAGATTGTTTGAAATAGAGATGTTAATGTATGTAATTAGAAGAAAGATGTGGAGATAGAGCAATTGTTGAAATGGGAGAAGTTTATACTTTCAGAGACGGAGCAAAAGCTTCAAGAAGTGAATTGCATGGATTTGGCAAATATGTGGGATGAGTAACATCAGCATATAATAATAATGCTAGAATATGATCAATTGCAAAAATTGGGCGTTTGGTAGGTACAGAGATTCAGAATGAGCGAAATTGAAAGATATGGAGAAATTGAAGTTGCGGTGAATGCGGAGAAGCTGCAAAATTGCAGAGAAGCACATTTGTTGAAAATGAGAGAAGTGGATGTCAAATGAATAATGAGCAGCTGGAAATGTGGAGATTGTTTGAAATTGAGATCTTAATGTGTAGAAATAAAAGAAATGAGTGGAGATAGAGCGATTGTTAGAAATGCAGAAGCTTTTACTTTCAGAGAAGGAGCAAAAGCTTCAAGAAGTGAATTGCATGGATTTGGCAAATGCGTACAATGAGTAACATCTGTAGATAGAAATAATGCAAGAATTTGATCAATTGGAAAAATTGGGCGTTTGGTAGATACAGAGATGCAGTATTAGCGAACCTCATCGATATGGAGAAATTGAAGTTGCGGAGAAGCTGCAAAAGTGCAGAGAAGCAGATTTGTTGAAAAGGAGAGAAGAGGATGTGAAATGAATGATGAGCAGTTGAAAATGTGGAGATTGTCTGAAATAGAGATGTTAATGTATGTAACTGGAAGAAATGAGTTGAGATAGAGCAATTGTTAGAAACGGAGAAACGTATACTTTCAGAGAAGGAGCACAAGCTTCAATAAGTGAATTGCATGGATTTGGCAAATATGTAGTAGGAGTAACATCTGTAGATAGAAATAATGCTGGAATTAGATCAATTGCAAAAATTGGGCGTTTGGTAGATAGAGAGATGCAGTATTAGCGAAATTGAACGTTATGGAAAAGTTGAAGTTGCGGTGAAAGCAGAGAAGCGGGTAACGAGCAGAGAAGCAGATTTCTTGAAAAGTAGAGAAATGGTTGTGAAATGAACAATGAGCAGCTGGAAATGTGGAGATTGTTTGAAATGGAGATGTTAATGTATGTAATTAGAAGAAGTGAGTGGAGATAGAGCGATTTTTATAAATGGAGAAACTTTAACTTTCAGAGAAGGAGCAGAAGCTTCAAGAAGTGAATTGCATGGATTTGGCAAATATGTAGAATGAGTGAGATCTGTAGATAGAAATAATGCTAGAATTTGATCAATTGCAAAAATTGGGCTTTTGGTAGATAGATGCAATATTAGCGAAATTGAACGTTATGGAGAAATTGAAGTTGCGGTGAATGCGGAGAAGCTGCAAAAGAGCAGAGAAGCAGATTTGTTGAAACGGAGAGAAGTGGATGTGAAATGAATGATGAGCAGTTGAAAATGTGGAGATTGCCTGAAATAGAGATGTTAATGTATGTAACTCGAAGAAATGAGTTGAGATAGAGCAATTGTTAGAAATGGAGACGCTTTTACTTTCAGAGAAGGAGCACAAGCTTCAAGAAGTGAATTTCATGCAATTGGCAAATATGTAGAATGAGAAAGTTCTGTAGATAGGATTAATGCTAGAAGTTCATCCATTGGAAAAATTGGACATTTGGTAGATGCAGAGATGCAGCATTAGCGAAATTGAAGGATATGGAGCAATTGAAGTTGCGGTGAATGCGGAGCAGCTGGAAGAGTGCAGAATATGTTCAACTCCAAGAAAGTGAGAACTTGCATATACAGAAAAGCAGATTTGTTGAAATGCAGAGAAGTGGATGTGCAATGAATGATGAGCAGCTAGAATGTGGAGATTGTCTGAAATAGAGATGTTAATGTATGGAAATCGAAGAAATAACTGGAGATAGAGCAATTGTTAGAAACGGAGTTACGTATACATTCAGTGAAGGAGCACAAGCTTCAAGAAGTGAATTGCATGGATTTGGCAAATATGTAGAATGAGTAACATCTGTTGATAGAAATAATGCTAGAATTTGTTCAATTGCAAAAATTGGGCGTTTGGTAGGTACAGAGATGCAGATTTAGCGAAATTGAAAGATATGGAGAAATTGAAGTGTCGGTGATTGCGGAGAAGCTGCAGAATTGCAGAGAAGCACATTTGTTGAAAATGAGAGAAGTGGATGTGAAATGAATAATGAGCAGCTGGAAATGTGGAGATTGTCTGAAATAGAGATGTTAATGTATGGAAATCGAAGAAATGACTGGAGATAGAGCAATTGTTAGAAACGGAGATACGTATACATTCAGTGAAGGAGCACAAGCTTCAGTAAGTGAATTGCATGGAATTGGAAAATATGTAGAATGAGTAACATCTGTAGATAGAAATAATGCTAGAATTTGTTCAATTGCAAAAATTGGCCGCTTGGTACATACAGAGATGCAGTATTAGCGAATTTGATAGATATGGAGGAACTGAAGTTGCGGTGAATGCGGAGAAGCTGCAAAATTGCAGAGAAGCACATTTGTTGAAAATGAGGGAAGTGGATGTGAAATGAATGATGAGCAGTTGAAGATGTGGAGATTGTCTGAAATAAAGATGTTAATGTGTATAAATGGAAGAAATGATTGGAGATAGAGCGATTGTTAGAAATGGAGAAGTTTATACTTTCAGAGACGGAGCAAAAGCTTCAAGAAGTGAATTGCATGGATTTGGCAAATATGTAGAAGGAGTAACATCTGTAGATAAAAACAATGCTAGAATATGATCAATTGCAAAAATTGGGCGTTTGGTAGGTACAGAGATTCAGAATGAGCGAAATTGAAAGATATGGAGAAATTGAAGTTGCAGTGAATGCGGAGAAGCTGCAAAATTGCAGAGAAGCACATTTGTTGAAAATGAGAGAAGTGGATGTGAAATGAATAATGAGCAGCTGGAAATGTGGAGATTGTTTGAAATAGAGATGTTAATGTGTATAAATAAAAGAAATGAGTGGAGATAGAGCGATTGTTAGAAATGGAGAAGCTTTTACTTTCAGAGAAGGAGCACAAGCTTCAATTAGTGAATTGCATGGATTTGGCAAATGCGTAGAATGATTAACATCTGTAGATAGAAATAATGCAAGAATTTGATCAATTGGAAAAATTGGGCGTTTGGTAGATACAGAGATGCAGTATTAGCGAACCTCATCGATATGGAGAAATTGAAGTTGCGGAGAAGCTGCAAAAGTGCAGAGAAGCAGATTTGTTGAAAAGGAGAGAAGAGGATGTGAAATGAATGAAAATGTGGAGATTGTCTGAAATAGAGATGTTAATGTATGTAACTCGAAGAAATGAGTTGAGATAGAGCAATTGTTAGAAACGGAGAAACGTATACTTTCAGAGAAGGAGCACAAGCTTCAATAAGTGAATTGCATGGATTTGGCAAATATGTAGAATGAGTAACATCTGTAGATAGAAATAATGCTAGAATTAGATCAATTTCAAAAATTGGGCGTTTGGTAGATAGAGAGATGCAGTATTAGCGAAATTGAACGTTATGGAGAAATTGAAGTTGCGGTGAAACAAGAGAATCGGGAAACAAGCAGAGAAGCAGATTTCTTGAAAAGTAGAGAAATGGTTGTGAAATGAAAAATGTGCAGCTGGAAAGGTGGAGATTGTTTGAAATGGAGATGTTAATGTATGTTATTAGAAGAAAGGTGTGGAGATAGAGCAATTGTTGAAAAGGGAGAAGTTTATACTTTCAGAGAAGGAGCAAAAGCTTCAAGAAGTGAATTGCATGGATTTGGCAAATATGTAGGAGGAGTAACATCTGTAGATAAAAATAATGCTAGAATATGATCAATTGCAAAAATTGGGCGTTTGGTAGGTACAGAGATTCAGAATTAGCGAAATTGAAAGATACGGAGATATTGAAGTTGCGGTGAATGCGGAGAAGCTGCAAAATTGCAGAGAAGCACATTTGTTGAAAATGAGAGAAGTGGATGTGAAATGAATAATGAGCAGCTGGAAATGTGGATATTGTTTGAAATAGAGATGTTAATGTGTATAAATAAAAGAAATGAGTGGAGATAGAGCGATTGTTAGAAATGGAGAAGCTTTTACTTTCAGAGAAGGAGCACAAGCTTCAAGAAGTGAATTGCATGTATTTGGCAAATACGTAGAATGAGTAACATCTGTAGATAGAAATAATGCAGAATTTGATCAATTGGAAAGATTGGGCGTTTGGTAGGTACAGAGATGCAGTATTAGCGAAATTGAACGTAATGGAGAAATTGAAGTTGCGGTGAATGCGGAGAAGCGCGAAAGAGCAGAGAAGCAGATTTCTTGAAAAGGAGAGAAATGGTTGTGAAATGAACAATGAGCAGCTGGAAATGTGGAGATTGTTTGAAATAGAGATGTTAATGTATGTAATTAGAAGATAGGTGTGGAGATAGAGCCATTGTTGAAAAGGGAGAAGTTTATACTTTCAGAGACGGAGCAGAAGCTTCAAGAAGTGAATTGCATGGATTTGGCAAATATGTGGGATGAGTGACATCTGCAGATAATAATTATGCTAGAATATGATCAATTGCAAAAATTGGGCGTTTGGTAGGTACAGAGATTCAGAATTAGCGAAATTGAATGATATGGATAAATTGAAGTTGACGTGAATGCGGAGAAGCTGCAAAATTGCAGAGAAGTACATTTGTTGAAAATGAGAGAAGTGGATGTGAAATGAATAATGAGCAGCTGGAAATGTGGAGATTGTTTGACATAGAGATGTTAATATGTATAATTAAAATAAATAAGCGGAGATAGAGCGATTGTTAGAAATGGAGAAGCTTTTACTATCAGAGAAGGAGCACAAGCTTCAACAAATGAATTGCATGGATTTGGCAAATGCGTACAATGAGTAACATCTGTAGATAGAAATAATGCAAGAATTTGATCAATTGCAAAAAGTGGGCGTTTGGTAGATACAGAGATGCAGTATTAGCGCACCTCATCGATATGGAGAAATTGAAGTTGCGGAGAAGCTGCAAAAGTGCAGAGAAGCAGATTTGTTGAAAAGGAGAGAAGAGGATGTGAAATGAATGATGAGCAGTTGAAAATGTGGAGATTGTCTGAAATAGAGATGTTAATTTATGTAACTCGAAGAAATGAGTTGAGATAGAGCAATTGTTAGAAACGGAGAAACGTATACTTTCAGAGAAGGAGCACAAGCTTCAATAAGTGAATTGCATGCATTTGGCAAATATGTAGAATGAGTAACATCTGTAGATAGAAATAATGCTAGAATTAGATCTATTGCAAAAATTGGGCGTTTGGTAGATACAGAGATGCAGTATTAGAGAACCTCATCGATATAGAGAAATTGAAGTTGCGGTGAAACAAGAGAAGCGGGAAACGAGCAGAGAAGCAGATTTCTTGAAAACTAGAGAAATGGTTGTTGAATGAATAATGTGCAGCTGGAAAGGTGGAGATTGTTTGAAATGGAGATGTTAATGTATGTTATTAGAAGAAAGGTGTGGAGATAGAGCAATTGTTGAAAAGGGAGAAGTTTATACTTTCAGAGACGGAGCAAAAGCTCTAAGAAGTGAATTGCATGGATTTGGCAAATATGTAGCAGGAGTAACATCTGTAGATAAAAATAATGCTAGAATATGATCAATTGCAATAATTGGGCGTTTGGTAGTTACAGAGATTCAAAATTAGCGAAATTGAAAGATACGGAATAATTGAAGTTGCGGTGAATGCGGAGAAGCTGCAAAATTGCAGAGAAGCACATTTGTTGAAAATGAGAGAAGTGGATGTGAAATGAATAATGAGCAGCTGGAAATGTGGAGATTGTTTGAAATAGAGATGTTAATGTGTATAAATAAAAGAAATGAGTGGTTTTAGAGAGATTGTTAGAAATGGAGAATCTTTTACTTTCAGAGAAGGAGCACAAGCTTCAAGAAGTGAATTGCATGGATTTGGCAAATGCGTAGAATGAGTAACATCTGCAGATAGAAATAATGCAAGAATTTGATCAATTGCAAAAATTGGTCGTTTGGTAGATACAGAGATGCAGTATTAGAGAACATCATCGATATGGAGAAATTGAAGTTGCGGAGAAGCTGCAAAAGTGCAGAGAAGCAGATTTGTTGAAAAGGAGAGAAGAGGATGTGAAATGAATGATGAGAAGTTGAAAGTGTGGAGATTGTTTGAAATAGAGATGTTAATGTATGTAACTCGAAGAAATGAGTTGAGATAGAGCAATTGTTAGAAACGGAGAAACGTATACTTTCAGAGAAGGAGCACAAGCTTCAAGAAGTGAATTGCATGGATTTGGAAAATGCGTAGAATGAGTAACATCTGTAGATAGAAATAATGCAAGAATTAGATCAATTGCAAAAATTGGGCGTTTGGTAGATAGAGAGATGCAGTATTTGCGAAATTGAACGTTATGGAGAAATTGAAGTTGCGGTGAAAGCAGAGAAGCGGGAAACGAGCAGAGAAGCAGATTTCTTGAAAAGTGGAGTAATGGTTGTGAAATGAACAATGAGCAGCTGGAATGTGGAGATGGTTTGAAATGGAGATGTTAATGTATGTAATTAGAAGAAGTGAGTGGAGATAGAACGATTTTTATAAATGGAGAAACTTTAACTTTCAGAGAAGGAGCAGAAGCTTCAAGAAGTAAATTGCATGGATTTGGCAAATATGTAGAAAGAGTGAGATCTGTAGATAGAAATAATGCTAGAATTTGATCAATTGCAAAAATTGGGCTTTTGGTAGATAGATGCAATATTAGCGAAATTGAATGATATGGATTAATTGAATTTGCGGTGAATGCGGAGAAGCTGCAAAAGAGCAGAGAAGCAGAGTTGTTGAAACGGAGAGAAGTGGATGTGAAACGAATGATGAGCAGTTGAAAATGTGGAGATTGCCTGAAATAGAGATGTTAATGTACGTAACTCGAAGAAATGAGTTGAGATAGAGCAATTGTTAGAAATGGAGAGCTTTTACTTTCAGAGAAGGAGCACAAGCTTCAAGAAGTGAATTTCATGCAATTGGCAAATATTTAGAATGAGAAAGATCTGTAGATAGGAATAATGCTAGAAGTTCATCCATTGGAAAAATTGGACATTTGGTAGATGCAGAGATGCAGCATTAGCGAAATTGAAGGATATGGAGCAATTGAAGTTGCGGTGAATGCGGAGGAGCTGGAAGAGTGCAGAATGTGTTCAACTCCAAGAAAGTGAGAACTTGCAAATACAGAAAAGCAGATTTGTTGAAAAGCAGAGAAGTGGATGTGCAATGAATGATGAGCAGCTAGAATGTGGAGATTGTCTGAAATAGAGATGTTAATGTATGGAAATCGAAGAAATGACTGGAGATAGAGCAATTGTTAGAAACGGAGATACGTATACATTCAGTGAAGCAGCACAAGCTTCAAGAAGTGAATTGCATGGATTTGGCAAATATTTAGAATGAGTAACATCTGTAGATAGAAATAATGCAGAATTTGATCAATTGGAAAAATTGGACGTTTGGTAGGTACAGAGATGCAGTATTAGCGAAATTGAACGTTATGGAGAAATTGAAGTTGCGGTGAATGCGGAGAAGCGCGAAAAGAGCAGAGAAGCAGATTTCTTGAAAAGGACAGAAATGGTTGTGAAATGAACAATGATCAGCTGGAAATGTGGAGATTGTTTGGAATAGAGTTGTTAATGTATGTAATTAGGAGAAAGGTGTGGAGATAGAGCAATTGTTGAAAATGGAGAAGTTTATAATTTCAGAGAAGGAACAAAAGCTTCAAGAAGTGAATTGAATGCATTTGGCAAATATGTAGAAGGAGTAACATCTGTAATTAAAAATAATGCTAGAATATGATCAATTGCAAAAATTGGGCGTTTGATAGGTACAGAGATTCAGAATGAGCGAAATTGAAAGATATGGAGAAATTGAAGTTGCGGTGAATGCGGAGAAGATGCAAAATTGCAGAGAAGCACATTTGTTGAAAATGAGAGAAGTGGATGTGAAATGAATAATGAGCAGCTGGAAATGTGGAGATTGTTTGAAATAGAGATGTTAATGTGTATAAATAAAAGAAATGAGTGGAGATAGAGCGATTGTTAGAAATGGAGAAGCTTTTACTTTCAGAGAAGGAGCACAAGCTTCAAGAAGTGAATTGCATGGATTTGGCAAATGAGTAGAATGAGTAACATCTGTAGAAAGAAATAATGCAAGAATTAGATCAATTGCAAAAATTGGGCGTTTGGTAGATAGAGAGATGCAGTATTAGCGAAATTGAACGTTATGGAGAAATTGAAGTTGCGGTGAAAGCAGAGAAGCGGGAAACGAGCAGAGAAGCAGATTTCTTGAGAAGTAGAGAAATGGTTGTGAAATGAACAATGAGCAGCTGGAATGTGGAGATGGTTTGAAATGGAGATGTTAATGTATGTAATTAGAAGAAGTGAGTGGAGATAGAGCGATTTTTATAAATGGAGAAACTTTAACTTTCAGAGAAGGAGCAGAAGCTTCAAGAAGTGAATTGCATGGATTTGGCAAATATGTAGAATGAGTGAGATCTGTAGATAGAAATAATGCTAGAATTTGATCAATTGCAAAAATTGGGCTTTTGGTAGATAGATGCAATATTAGCGAAATTGAATGATATGGATTAATTGAATTTGCGGTGAATGCGGAGAAGCTGCAAAAGAGCAGAGAAGCAGAGTTGTTGAAACGGAGAGAAGTGGATGTGAAATGAATGATGAGCAGTTGAAAATGTGGAGATTGCCTGAAATAGAGATGTTAATGTACGTAACTCGAAGAAATGAGTTGAGATAGAGCAATTGTTAGAAATGGAGAAGCTTTTACTTTCAGAGAAGGAGCACAAGCTTCAAGAAGTGAATTTCATGCAATTGGCAAATATTTAGAATGAGAAAGATCTGTAGATAGGAATAATGCTAGAAGTTCATCCATTGGAAAAATTGGACAGTTGGTAGATGCAGAGATGCAGCATTAGCGAAATTGAAGAATATGGAGCAATTGAAGTTGCGGTGAATGCGGAGGAGCTGGAAGAGTGCAGAATGTGTTCAACTCCAAGAAAGTGAGAACTTGCAAATACAGAAAAGCAGATTTGTTGAAAAGCAGAGAAGTGGATGTGCAATGAATGATGAGCAGCTAGAATGTGGAGATTGTCTGAAATAGAGATGTTAATGTATGTAAATCGAAGAAATGACTGGAGATAGAGCAATTGTTAGAAACGGAGATACGTATACATTCAGTGAAGGAGCACAAGCTTCAAGAAGTGAATTGCATGGATTTGGCAAATATTTAGAATGAGTAACATCTGTAGATAGAAATAATGCAGAATTTGATCAATTGGAAAAATTGGACGTTTGGTAGGTACAGAGATGCAGTATTAGCGAAATTGAACGTTATGGAGAAATTGAAGTTGCGGTGAATGCGGAGAAGCGCGAAAAGAGCAGAGAAGCAGATTTCTTGAAAAGGACAGAAATGGTTGTGAAATGAACAATGATCAGCTGGAAATGTGGAGATTGTTTGAAATAGAGATGTTAATGTATGTAATTAGGAGAAAGGTGTGGAGATAGAGCAATTGTTGGAAATGGAGAAGTTTATACTTTCAGAGAAGGAGCAAAAGCTTCAAGAAGTGAATTGAATGCATTTGGCAAATATGTAGAAGGAGTAACATCTGTAATTAAAAATAATGCTAGAATATGATCAATTGCAAAAATTGGGCGTTTGATAGGTACAGAGATTCAGAATGAGCGAAATTGAAAGATATGGAGAAATTGAAGTTGCGGTGAATGCGGAGAAGCTGCAAAATTGCAGAGAAGCACATTTGTTGAAAATGAGAGAAGTGGATGTGAAATGAATAATGAGCAGCTGGAAATGTGGAGATTGTTTGAAATAGAGATGTTAATGTGTATAAATAAAAGAAATGAGTGGAGATAGAGCGATTGTTAGAAATGGAGAAGCTTTTACTTTCAGAGCAGGAGCACAAGCTTCAAGAAGTGAATTGCATGGATTTGGCAAATGCGTAGAATGAGTAACATCTGTAGAAAGAAATAATGCAAGAATTAGATCAATTGCAAAAATTGGGCGTTTGGTAGATAGAGAGATGCAGTATTAGCGAAATTGAACGTTATGGAGAAATTGAAGTTACGGTGAAAGCAGAGAAGCGGGAAACGAGCAGAGAAGCAGATTTCTTGAGAAGTAGAGAAATGGTTGTGAAATGAACAATGAGCAGCTGGAATGTGGAGATTGTTTGAAATGGAGATGTTAATGTATGTAATTAGAAGAAGTGAGTGGAGATAGAGCGATTTTTATAAATGGAGAAACTTTAACTTTCAGAGAAGGAGCAGAAGCTTCAAGAAGTGAATTGCATGGATTTGGCAAATATGTAGAATGAGTGAGATCTGTAGATAGAAATAATGCTAGAATTTGATCAATTGCAAAAATTGGGCTTTTGGTAGATAGAGAGATGCAATATTAGCGAAATTGAAAGATATGGAGAAATTGAAGTTGCGGTGAATGCGGAGAAGCTGCAAAAGAGCAGAGAAGCAGAGTTGTTGAAACGGAGAGAAGTGGATGTGAAATGAATGATGAGCAGTTGAAAATGTGGAGATTGCCTGAAATAGAGATGTTAATGTTTGTAACTCGAAGAAATGAGTTGAGATAGAGCAATTGTTAGAAATGGAGAAGCTTTTACTTTCAGAGAAGGAGCACAAGCTTCAAGAAGTGAATTTCATGCAATTGGCAAATATGTAGAATGAGAAAGATCTGTAGATAGGAATAATGCTAGAAGTTCATCCATTCGAAAAATTGGACATTTGGTAGATGCAGAGATGCAGCATTAGCGAAATTGAAGGATATGGAGCAATTGAAGTTGCGGTGAATGCGGAGGAGCTGGAAGAGTGCAGAATGTGTTCAACTCCAAGAAAGTGAGAACTTGCATATACAGAAAAGCAGATTTGTTGAAAAGCAGAGAAGTGGATGTGCAATGAATGATGAGCAGCTAGAATGTGGAGATTGTCTGAAATAGAGATGTTAATGTATGGAAATCGAAGAAATGACTGGAGATAGAGCAATTGTTAGAAACGGAGATACGTATACATTCAGTGAAGGAGCACAAGCTTCAAGAAGTGAATTGCATGGATTTGGCAAATATTTAGAATGAGTAACATCTGTAGATAGAAATAATGCAGAATTTGATCAATTGGAAAAATTGGACGTTTGGTAGGTACAGAGATGCAGTATTAGCGAAATTGAACGTTATGGAGAAATTGAAGTTGCGGTGAATGCGGAGAAGCGCGAAAAGAGCAGAGAAGCAGATTTCTTGAAAAGGAGAGAAATGGTTGTGAAATGAACAATGATCAGCTGGAAATGTGGAGATTGTTTGAAATAGAGATGTTAATGTATGTAATTAGAAGAAAGGTGTGGAGATAGATCAATTGTTGAAAAGGGAGAAGTTTATACTTTCAGAGACGGAGCAAAAGCTTCAAGAAGTGAATTGCATGGATTTGGCAAATATGTGGGATGAGTGACATCTGCAGATAATAATTATGCTAGAATATGATCAATTGCAAAAATTGGGCGTTTGGTAGGTACAGAGATTCTGAATTAGCGAAATTGAATGATATGGATAAATTGAAGTTGACGTGAATGCGGAGAAGCTGCAAAATTGCAGAGAAGTACATTTGTTGAAAATGAGAGAAGTGGATGTGAAATGAATAATGAGCAGCTGGAAATGTGGAGATTGTTTGAAATAGAGATGTTAATATGTATAATTAAAATAAATAAGCGGAGATAGAGCGATTGTTAGAAATGGAGAAGCTTTTACTATCAGAGAAGGAGCACAAGCTTCAACAAATGAATTGCATGGATTTGGCAAATGCGTACAATGAGTAACATCTGTAGATAGAAATAATGCAAGAATTTGATCAATTGCAAAAAGTGGGCGTTTGGTAGATACAGAGATGCAGTATTAGCGCACCTCATCGATATGGAGAAATTGAAGTTGCGGAGAAGCTGCAAAAGTGCAGAGAAGCAGATTTGTTGAAAAGGAGAGAAGAGGATGTGAAATGAATGATGAGCAGTTGAAAATGTGGAGATTGTCTGAAATAGAGATGTTAATTTATGTAACTCGAAGAAATGAGTTGAGATAGAGCAATTGTTAGAAACGGAGAAACGTATACTTTCAGAGAAGGAGCACAAGCTTCAATAAGTGAATTGCATGCATTTGGCAAATATGTAGAATGAGTAACATCTGTAGATAGAAATAATGCTAGAATTAGATCAATTGCAAAAATTGGGCGTTTGGTAGATACAGAGATGCAGTATTAGAGAACCTCATCGATATAGAGAAATTGAAGTTGCGGTGAAACAAGAGAGGCGGGAAACGAGCAGAGAAGCAGATTTCTTGAAAACTAGAGAAATGGTTGTTGAATGAATAATGTGCAGCTGGAAAGGTGGAGATTGTTTGAAATGGAGATGTTAATGTATGTTATTAGAAGAAAGGTGTGGAGATAGAGCAATTGTTGAAAAGGGAGAAGTTTATACTTTCAGAGACGGAGCAAAAGCTCTAAGAAGTGAATTGCATGGATTTGGCAAATATGTAGCAGGAGTAACATCTGTAGATAAAAATAATGCTAGAATATGATCAATTGCAATAATTGGGCGTTTGGTAGTTACAGAGATTCAAAATTAGCGAAATTGAAAGATACGGAATAATTGAAGTTGCGGTGAATGCGGAGAAGCTGCAAAATTGCAGAGAAGCACATTTGTTGAAAATGAGAGAAGTGGATGTGAAATGAATAATGAGCAGCTGGAAATGTGGAGATTGTTTGAAATAGAGATGTTAATGTGTATAAATAGAAGAAATGAGTGGAGATTGAGCGATTGTTAGAAATGGAGAAGCTATTACTATCAGAGAAGGAGCACAAGCTTCAAGAAGTGAATTGCATGGATTTGGCAAATACGTAGAATGAGTAACATCTGTAGATTTAAATAATGCAGAATTTGATCAATTGGAAAAATTGGGCGTTTGGTAGGTACAGAGATGCGGTATTAGCGAAATTGAACGTTATGGAGAAATTGAAGTTGCGGTGAAACAAGAGAATCGGGAAACGAGCAGAGAAGCAGATTTCTTGAAAAGTAGAGAAATGGTTGTGAAATGAAAAATGTGCAGCTGGAAAGGTGGAGATTGTTTGAAATGGAGATGTTAATGTATGTTATTAGGAGACAGGTGTGGAGATAGAGCAATTGTTGAAAAGGGAGAAGTTTATACTTTCAGAGACGGAGCAAAAGCTTCAAGAAGTGAATTGCATGGATTTGGCAAATATGTAGGAGGAGTAACATCTGTAGATAAAAATAATGCTAGAATATGATCAATTGCAAAAATTGGGCGTTTGGTAGGTACAGAGATTCAGAATTAGCGAAATTGAAATATACGGAGATATTGAAGTTGCGGTGAATGCGGAGAAGCTGCAAAATTGCAGAGAAGCACATTGGTTGAAAATGAGAGAAGTGGATGTGAAATGAATAATGAGCAGCTGGAAATGTGGAGATTGTTTGAAATAGAGATGTTAATGTGTATAAATAAAAGAAATGAGTGGAGATAGAGCGATTGTTAGAAATGGAGAAGCTTTAACTTTCAGAGAAGGAGCACAGCTTCAAGAAGTGAATTGCATGTATTTGGCAAATACGTACAATGAGTAACATGTGCAGATAGAAATATGCTAGAATTTGTTCAATTGCAAAAATTGGCCGTTTGGTACATACAGAGATGCAGTATTAGCGAATTTGATAGATATGGAGGAACTGAAGTTGCGGTGAATGCGGAGAAGCTGCAAAATTGCAGTGAAGCACATTTGTTGAAAATGAGGGAAGTGGATGTGAAATGAATGATGAGCAGTTGAATATGTAGAGATTGTCTGAAATAAAGATTTTAATGTGTATAAATGGAAGAAATGATTGGAGATAGAGCGATTGTTAGAAATGGAGAAGTTTATACTTTCAGAGACGGAGCAAAAGCTTCAAGAAGTGAATTGCATGGATTTGGCAAATATGTAGAAGGAGAGACATCTGTAGATAAAAACAATGCTAGAATATGATCAATTGCAAAAATTGGGCGTTTGGTAGGTACAGAGATTCAGAATGAGCGAAATTGAAAAATATTGAGAAATTGAAGTTGCGGTGAATGCGGAGAAGCTGCAAAATTGCAGAGAAGCACATTTGTTGAAAATGAGAGAAGTGGATGTGAAATGAATAATGAGCAGCTGGAAATGTGGAGATTGTTTGAAATAGAGATGTTAATGTGTATAAATAAAAGAAATGAGTGGTTTTAGAGAGATTGTTAGAAATGGAGAAGCTTTTACTTTCAGAGAAGGAGCACAAGCTTCAAGAAGTGAATTGCATGGATTTGGCAAATGCGTAGAATGAGTAACATCTGCAGATAGAAATAATGCAAGAATTTGATCAATTGCAAAAATTGGTCGTTTGGTAGATACAGAGATGCAGTATTAGAGAACATCATCGATATGGAGAAATTGAAGTTGCGGAGAAGCTGCAAAAGTGCAGAGAAGCAGATTTGTTGAAAAGGAGAGAAGAGGATGTGAAATGAATGATGAGAAGTTGAAAGTGTGGAGATTGTTTGAAATAGAGATGTTAATGTATGTAACTCGAAGAAATGAGTTGAGATAGAGCAATTGTTAGAAACGGAGAAACGTATACTTTCAGAGAAGGAGCACAAGCTTCAAGAAGTGAATTGCATGGATTTGGCAAATGAGTAGAATGAGTAACATCTGTAGAAAGAAATAATGCTAGAATTTGATCAATTGCAAAAATTGGGCTTTTGGTAGATAGATGCAATATTAGCGAAATTGAATGATATGGATTAATTGAAGTTGCGGTGAATGCGGAGAAGCTGCAAAAGAGCAGAGAAGCAGATTTGTGGAAACGGAGAGAAGTGGATGTGAAATGAATGATGAGCAGTTGAAATTGTGGAGATTGCCTGAAATAGAGATGTTAATGTATGTAACTCGAAGAAATGAGTTGAGATAGAGCAATTGTTAGAAATAGAGAAGCTTTTACTTTCAGAGAAGGAGCACAAGCTTCAAGAAGTGAATTTCATGCAATTGGCAAATATTTAGAATGAGAAAGATCTGTAGATCGGAATAATGCTAGAAGTTCATCCATTGGAAAAATTGGACATTTGGTAGATGCAGAGATGCAGCATTAGCGAAATTGAAGGATATGGAGCAATTGAAGTTGCGGTGAATGCGGAGCAGCTGGAAGAGTGCAGAATGTGTTCAACTCCAAGAAAGTGAAAACTTGCATATACAGAAAAGTAGATTTGTTGAAAAGCAGAGAAGTAGATGTGCAATGAATGATGAGCAGCTAGAATGTGGGGATTGTCTGAAATAGAGATGTTAATGTATGTAAATCGAAGAAATAACTGGAGATAGAGCAATTGTTAGAAAGGGAGATACGTATACTTTCAATACAAGCTTCTTTAATTGAATTGCATGGATTTGGCAAATATGTAGAATGAGTAACATCTGTGGATAGAAATAATGCTAGAATTTGTTCAATTGCAAAAATTGGGCGTTTGGTAGGTACAGAGATGCAGATTTAGTGAAATTGAAAGATATGGAGAAATTGAAGTGTCGGTGAATGCGGAGAAGCTGCAGAATTGAAGAGAAGCACATTTGTTGAAAATGAGAGAAGTGGATGTGAAATGAATAATGAGCAGCTGGAAATGTGGAGATTGTTTGAAATAGAGATGTTAATGTATATAAATAGAAGAAATGAGTGGAGATAGAGCGATTCGTCGAAATGGAGAAGATTTTACTTTCAGAGAAGGAGCACAAGCTTCAAGAAGTGAATTGCATGGATTTGGCAAATATGTAGAAGGAGTAACATCTGTAGATAAAAATAATGCTAGAATATGATCAATTGCAAAAATTGAGCGTTTGGTAGGTACAGAGGTTCAGAATGAGCGAAATTGAAAGATATGGAGAAATTGAAGTTGCGGTGAATAAGGAGAAGCTGCAAAATTGCAGAGAAGCACATTTGTTGAAAATGAGAGAAGTGGATGTCAAATGAATAATGAGCAGCTGGAAATGTGGAGATTGTTTGAAATTGAGATGTTAATGTGTATAAATAAAAGAAATGAGTGGAGATAGAGCGATTTTTATAAATGGAGAAACTTTAACTTTCAGAGAAGGAGCAGAAGCTTCAAGAAGTGAATTGCATGGATTTGGCAAATATGTAGAATGAGTGAGATCTGTAGATAGAAATAATGCTAGAATTTGATCAATTGCAAAAATTGGGCTTTTGGTAGATAGAGAGATGCAATATTAGCGAAATTGAACGTTATGGAGAAATTGAAGTTGCGGTGAATGCGGAGAAGCTGCAAAAGAGCAGAGAAGCAGATTTGTTGAAACGGAGAGAAGTGGATGTGAAATGAATGGTGAGCAGTTGAAAATGTGGAGATTGCCTGAAATAGAGATGTTAATGTATGTAACTCGAAGAAATGAGTTGAGATAGAGCAATTGTTAGAAATGGAGACGCTTTTACTTTCAGAGAAGGAGCACAAGCTTCAAGAAGTGAATTTCATGCAATTGGCAAATATGTAGAATGAGAAAGTTCTGTAGATAGGAATAATGCTAGAAGTTCATCCATTGGAAAAATTGGACATTTGGTAGATGCAGAGATGCAGCATTAGCGAAATTGAAGGATATGGAGCAATTGAAGTTGCGGTGAATGCGGAGCAGCTGGAAGAGTGCAGAATGTGTTCAACTCCAAGAAAGTGAGAACTTGCATATACAGAAAAGCAGATTTGTTGAAAAGCAGAGAAGTGGATGTGCAATGAATGATGAGCAGCTAGAAAGTGGAGATTGTCTGAAATAGAGATGTTAATGTATGGAAATCGAAGAAATAACTGGAGATAGAGCAATTGTTAGAAACGGAGTTACGTATACATTCAGTGAAGGAGCACAAGCTTCAAGAAGTGAATTGCATGGATTTGGTAAATATGTAGAATGAGTAACATCTGTTGATAGAAATAATGCTAGAATTTGTTCAATTGCAAAAATTGGGCGTTTGGTAGGTACAGAGATGCAGATTTAGCGAAATTGAAAGATATGGAGAAATTGAAGTGTCGGTGATTGGGGAGAAGCTGCAGAATTGCAGAGAAGCACATTTGTTGAAAATGAGAGAAGTGGATGTGAAATGAATAATGAGCAGCTGGAAATGTGGAGATTGTCTGAAATAGAGATGTTAATGTATGGAAATCGAAGAAATGACTGGAGATAGAGCAATTGTTAGAAACGGAGATACGTATACATTCAGTGAAGGAGCACAAGCTTCAGTAAGTGAATTGCATGGATTTGGATAATATGTAGAATGAGTAACATCTGTAGATAGAAACAATGCTAGAATTTGTTCAATTGCAAAAATTGGCCGCTTGGTACATACAGAGATGCAGTATTAGCGAATTTGATAGATATGGAGGAACTGAAGTTGCGGTGAATGCGGAGAAGCTGCAAAATTGCAGAGAAGCACATTTGTTGAAAATGAGGGAAGTGGATGTGAAATGAATGATGAGCAGTTGAAGATGTGGAGATTGTCTGAAATAAAGATGTTAATGTGTATAAATGGAAGAAATGATTGGAGATAGAGCGATTGTTAGAAATGGAGAAGTTTAAACTTTCAGAGAAGGAGCAAAAGCTTCAAGAAGTGAATTGCATGGATTTGGCAAATATGTAGAAGGAGTAACATCTGTAGATAAAAACAATGCTAGAATATGATCAATTGCAAAAATTGGGCGTTTGGTAGGTACAGAGATTCAGAATGAGCGAAATTGAAAGATATGGAGATATTGAAGTTGCAGTGAATGCGGAGAAGCTGCAAAATTGCAGTGAAGCACATTTGTTGAAAATGAGGGAAGTGGATGTGAAATGAATGATGAGCAGTTGAATATGTAGAGATTGTCTGAAATAAAGATTTTAATGTGTATAAATGGAAGAAATGATTGGAGATAGAGCGATTGTTAGAAATGGAGAAGTTTATACTTTCAGAGACGGAGCAAAAGCTTCAAGAAGTGAATTGCATGGATTTGGCAAATATGTAGAAGGAGAGACATCTGTAGATAAAAACAATGCTAGAATATGATCAATTGCAAAAATTGGGCGTTTGGTAGGTACAGAGATTCAGAATGAGCGAAATTGAAAAATATTGAGAAATTGAAGTTGCGGTGAATGCGGAGAAGCTGCAAAATTGCAGAGAAGCACATTTGTTGAAAATGAGAGAAGTGGATGTGAAATGAATAATGAGCAGCTGGAAATGTGGAGATTGTTTGAAATAGAGATGTTAATGTGTATAAATAAAAGAAATGAGTGGAGATAGAGCGATTGTTAGAAATGGAGAAGCTTTTACATTCAGAGAAGGAGCACAAGCTTCAATTAGTGAATTGCATGGATTTGGCAAATGCGTAGAATGATTAACATCTGTAGACAGAAATAATGCAAGAATTTGATCAATTGGAAAAATTGGGCGTTTGGTAGATACAGAGATGCAGTATTAGCGAACCTCATCGATATGGAGAAATTGAAGTTGCGGAGAAGCTGCAAAAGTGCAGAGAAGCAGATTTGTTGAAAAGGAGAGAAGAGGATGTGAAATGAATGAAAATGTGGAGATTGTCTGAAATAGAGATGTTAATGTATGTAACTGGAAGAAATGAGTTGAGATAGAGCAATTGTTAGAAACGGAGAAACGTATACTTTCAGAGAAGGAGCACAAGCTTCAATAAGTGAATTGCATGGATTTGGCAAATATGTAGAATGAGTAACATCTGTAGTTAGAAATAATGCTAGAATTAGATCAATTGCAGAAATTGGGCGTTTGGTAGATAGAGAGATGCATTATTAGCGAAATTGAACGTTATGGAGAAATTGAAGTTGCGGTGAAACAAGAGAATCGGGAAACGAGCAGAGAAGCAGATTTCTTGAAAAGTAGAGAAATGGTTGTGAAATGAAAAATGTGCAGCTGGAAAGGTGGAGATTGTTTGAAATGGAGATGTGAATGTATGTTATTAGAAGACAGGTGTGGAGATAGAGCAATTGTTGAAAAGGGAGAAGTTTATACTTTCAGAGAAGGAGCAAAAGCTTTAAGAAGTGAATTGCATGGATTTGGCAAATATGTAGGAGGAGTAACATCTGTAGATAAAAATAATGCTAGAATATGATCAATTGCAAAAATTGGGCGTTTGGTAGGTACAGAGATTCAGAATTAGCGAAATTGAAAGATACGGAGATATTGAAGTTGCGGTGAATGCGGAGAAGCTGCAAAATTGCAGAGAAGCACATTTGTTGAAAATGAGAGAAGTGGATGTCAAATGAATAATGAGCAGCTGGAAATGTGGAGATTGTTTGAAATAGAGATGTTAATGTGTATAAATAAAAGAAATGAGTGGAGATAGAGCGATTGTTAGAAATGGAGAAGCTTTTACTTTCAGAGAAGGAGCACAAGCTTCAAGAAGTGAATTGCATGGAATTGGCAAATACGTAGAATGAGTAACATCTGTAGATAGAAATAATGCAGAATTTGATCAATTGGAAAAATTGGGCGTTTGGTAGGTACAGAGATGCAGTATTAGCGAAATTGAACGTTATGGAGAACTTGAAGTTGCGGTGAATGCGGAGAAGCGCGAAAAGAGCAGAGAAGCAGATTTCTTGAAAAGGAGAGAAATGGTTGTGAAATGAACAATGAGCAGCTGGAAATGTGGAGATTGTTTGAAATAGAGATGTTAATGTATGTAATTAGAAGAAAGGTGTGGAGATAGAGCCATTGTTGAAAAGGGAGAAGTTTATACTTTCAGAGACGGAGCAAAAGCTTCAAGAAGTGAATTGCATGGATTTGGCAAATATGTGGGATGAGTGACATCTGCAGATAATAATTATGCTAGAATATGATCAATTGCAAAAATTGGGCGTTTGGTAGGTACAGAGATTCAGAATGAGCGAAATTGAATGATATGGATAAATTGAAGTTGACGTGAATGCGGAGAAGCTGCAAAATTGCAGAGAAGCACATTTGTTGAAAATGAGAGAAGTGGATGTGAAATGAATAATGAGCAGCTGGAAATGTGGAGATTGTTTGAAAAAGAGATGTTAATGTGTATAAATAAAATAAATGAGCGGAGATAAAGCGATTGTTAGAAATGGAGAAGCTTTTACTTTCAGAGAAGGAGCACAAGCTTCAACAAATGAATTGCATGGATTTGGCAAATGCGTACAATGAGTAACATCTGTAGATAGAAATAATGCAAGAATTTGATCAATTGCAAAAATTGGGCGTTTGGTAGATACAGAGATGCAGTATTAGCGAACCTCATCGATATGGAGAAATTGAAGTTGCGGAGAAGCTGCAAAAGTGCAGAGAAGCAGATTTGTTGAAAAGGAGAGAAGAGGATGTGAAATGAATGATGAGCAGTTGAAAATGTGGAGATTGTCTGAAATAGAGATGATAATGTATGTAACTCGAAGAAATGAGTTGAGATAGAGCAATTGTTAGAAACGGAGAAACGTATACTTTCAGAGAAGGAGCACAAGCTTCAAGAAGTGAATTGCATGGATTTGGCAAATGCGTAGAATGAGTAACAACTGTAGATAGAAATAATGCTAGATTTAGATCAATTGCAAAAATTGGGCGTTTGGTAGATAGAGAGATGCAGTATTAGCGAAATTGAACGTTATGGAGAAATTGAAGTTGCGGTGAAAGCAGAGAAGCGGGAAATGAGCAGAGAAGCAGATTTCTTGAAAAGTAGAGAAATGGTTGTGAAATGAACAATGAGCAGTTGGAAATGTGGAGATTGTTTGAAATGGAGATGTTAATGTATGTAATTAGAAGAAGTGAGTGGAGATAGAGCGATTTTTATAAATGGAGAAACTTTAACTTTCAGAGAAGGAGCAGAAGCTTCAAGAAGTGAATTGCATGGATTTGGCAAATATGTAGAATGAGTGACATCTGTAGATAGAAATAATGCTAGAATTAGATCAATTGCAAATATTGGGCTTTTGGTAGTTAGAGAGATGCAATATTAGCGAAATTGAAAGATATGGAGAAATTGAAGTTGCGGTGAATGCGGAGAAGCGCGAAAAGAGCAGAGAAGCAGATTTCTTGAAAAGGAGAGAAATGGTTGTGAAATGAACAATGAGCAGCTGGAAATGTGGTGATTGTTTGAAATAGAGATGTTAATGTATGTAATTAGAAGAAAGGTGTGGAGATAGAGCAATTGTTGAAAAGGGAGAAGTTTATACTTTCAGAGATGGAGCAAAAGCTTCAAGAAGTGAATTGCATGGATTTGGCAAATATGTGGGATGAGTAACATCAGCAGATAATAATAATGCTAGAATATGATCAATTGCAAAAATTGGGCGTTTGGTAGGTACAGAGATTCAGAATGAGCGAAATTGAAAGATATGGAGAAATTGAAGTTGCGGTGAATGCGGAGAAGCTGCAAAATTGCAGAGAAGCACATTTGTTGAATATGAGGGAAGTGGATGTCAAATGAATAATGAGCAGCTGGAAATGTGGAGATTGTTTGAAATTGAGATGTTAATGTGTATAAATAAAAGAAATGAGTGGAGATAGAGCGATTGTTAGAAATGGAGAAGCTTTTACTTTCAGAGAAGGAGCACAAGCTTCAAGAAGTGAATTGCATGGATTTGGCAAATGCGTAGAATGAGTAACATCTGTGGATAGAAATAATGCAAGAATTTGATCAATTGCAAAAATTGGGCGTTTGGTAGATACAGAGATGCAGTATTAGCGAACCTCATCGATATGGAGAAATTGAAGTTGCGGAGAAGCTGCAAAAGTGCAGAGAAGCAGATTTGTTGAAAAGGAGAGAAGAGGATGTGAAATGAATGATGAGCAGTTGAAAATGTGGAGATTGTCTGAAATAGAGATGTTAATGTATGTAACTGGAAGAAATGAGTTGAGATAGAGCAATTGTTAGAAACGGAGAAACGTATACTTTCAGAGAAGGAGCACAAGCTTCAATAAGTGAATTGCATGGCTTTGGCAAATATGTAGAAGGAGTAACATCTGTAGATAGAAATAATGCTGGAATTAGATCAATTGCAAAAATTGGGCGTTTGGTAGATAGAGAGATGCAGTATTAGCGAAATTGAACGTTATGGAGATGTTGAAGTTGCGGTGAAAGCAGAGAAGCGGGAAACGAGCAGAGAATCAGATTTCTTGAAAAGGAGAGAAATGGTTGTGAAATGAACAATGAGCAGCTGGAAATGTGGAGATTGTTTGAAATAGAGATGTTAATGTATGTAATTAGAAGAAAGGTGTGGAGATAGAGCAATTGTTGAAAAGGGAGAAGTTTATACTTTCAGAGACGGAGCAAAAGCTTCAAGAAGTGAATTGCATGGATTTGGCAAATATGTAGAATGAGAAAGTTCTGTAGACAGGAATAATGCTAGAAGTTCATCCATTGGAAAAATTGGACATTTGGTAGATGCAGAGGTGCAGCATTAGCGAAATTGAAGGATATGGAGCAATTGAAGTTGCGGTGAATTCGGAGGAGCTGGAAGAGTGCAGAATGTGTTCAACTCCAAGAAAGTGAGAACTTGCATATACAGAAAAGCAGATTTGTTGAAAAGCAGAGAAGTGGATGTGCAATGAATGATGAGCAGCTAGAATGTTGAGATTGTCTTAAATAGAGATGTTAATGTGTATAAATAAGAGAAATGAGTGGAGATAGAGCGATTGTTAGAAATGGAGAAGCTTTTACTTTCAGAGAAGGAGCTCAAGCTTCAAGAAGTGAATTGCATGGATTTGCCAAATATGTAGAATGAGTAACATCTGTAGATAGAAATAATGCAGAATTTGATCAATTTGAAAAATTGGGCGTTTGCTAGGTACAGAGATGCAGTATTAGCGAAATTGAACGTTATGGAGAAATTGAAGTTGCGGTGAATGCGGAGAAGCGCGAAAAGAGCATAGAATCAGATTTCTTGAAAAGGAGAGAAATGGTTGTGAAATGAACAATGAGCAGCTGGAAATGTGGAGATTGTTTGAAATAGAGATGTTAATGTATGTAATTAGAAGAAAGGTGTGGAGATAGAGCAATTGTTGAAAAGGGAGAAGTTTATACTTTCAGAGACGGAGCAAAAGCTTCAAGAAGTGAATTGCATGGATTTGGCAAATATGTGGGATGAGTAACATCAGCAGATAATAATAATGCTAGAATATGATCAATTGCAAAAATTGGGCGTTTGGTAGGTACAGAGATTCAGAATGAGCGAAATTGAAAGATATGGAGAAATTGAAGTTGCGGTGAATGCGGAGAAGCTGCAAAATTGCAGAGAAGCACATTTGTTGAAAATGAGAGAAGTGGATGTCAAATGAATAATGAGCAGCTGGAAATGTGGAGATTGTTTGAAATTGAGATCTTAATGTATATTAATAAAAGAAATGAGTGGAGATATAGCGATTGTTAGAAATGGAGAAGCTTTTACTTTCAGAGAAGGAGCACAAGCTTCAAGAAGTGAATTGCATGGATTTGGCAAATGCGTAGAATGAGTAACATATGTAGATAGAAATAATGCAAGAATTTGATCAATTGCAAAAATTGGGCGTTTGGTAGATACAGAGATGCAGTATTAGCGAACCTCATCGATATGGAGAAATTGAAGTTGCGGAGAAGCTGCAAAAGTGCAGAGAAGCAGATTTGTTGAAAAGGAGAGAAGAGGATGTGAAATGAATGATGAGCAGTTGAAAATGTGGAGATTGTCTGAAATAGAGATGTTAATGTATGTAACTGGAAGAAATGAGTTGAGATAGAGCAATTGTTAGAAACGGAGAAACGTATACTTTCAGAGAAGGAGCACAAGCTTCAATAAGTGAATTGCATGCATTTGGCAAATATGTAGAATGAGTAACATCTGTAGATAGAAATAATGCTGGAATTAGATCAATTGCAAAAATTGGGCGTTTGGTAGATAGAGAGATGCAGTATTAGCGAAATTGAACGTTATGGAGAAGTTGAAGTTGCGGTGAAAGCAGAGAAGCGGGAAACGAGCAGAGAAGTAGAGAAATGGTTGTGAAATGAACAATGAGCAGCTGGAAATGTGGAGATTGTTTGAAATGGAGATGTTAATGTATGTAACTAGAAGAAGTGAGTGGAGATAGAGCGATTTTTATAAATGGAGAAACTTTAACTTTCAGAGAAGGAGCAGAAGCTTCAAGAAGTGAATTGCATGGATTTGGCAAATATGTAGAATGAGTGACATCTGTAGATAGAAATAATGCTAGAATTTGATCAGTTGCAAAAATTGGGCTTTTGGTAGATAGAGAGATGCAATATTAGCGAAATTGAAAGATGTGGAGAAATTGAAGTTGCGGTGAATGCGGAGAAGCTGCAAAAGAGCAGAGAAGCAATTGTTAGAAACGGAGAAACGTATACTTTCAGAGAAGGAGCACAAGCTTCAATAAGTGAATTGCATGCAATTGGCAAATATGTAGAAGGAGTAACATCTGTAGATAGAAATAATGCTGGAATTAGATCAATTGCAAAAATTGGGCGTTTGGTAGATAGAGAGATGCAGTATTAGCGAAATTGAACGTTATGGAGAAGTTGAAGTTGCGGTGAATGCGGAGCAGCTGGAAGAGTGCAGAATGTGTTCAACTCCAAGAAAGTGAAAACTTGCATATACAGAAAAGCAGATTTGTTGAAAAGCAGAGAAGTAGATGTGCAATGAATGATGAGCAGCTAGAATGTGGGGATTGTCTGAAATAGAGATGTTAATGTATGTAAATCGAAGAAATAACTGGAGATAGAGCAATTGTTAGAAAGGGAGATACGTATACTTTCAATACAAGCTTCTTTAATTGAATTGCATGGATTTGGCAAATATGTAGAATGAGTAACATCTGTGGATAGAAATAATGCTAGAATTTGTTCAATTGCAAAAATTGGGCGTTTGGTAGGTACAGAGATGCAGATTTAGTGAAATTGAAAGATATGGAGAAATTGAAGTGTCGGTGAATGCGGAGAAGCTGCAGAATTGCAGAGAAGCACATTTGTTGAAAATGAGAGAAGTGGATGTGAAATGAATAATGAGCAGCTGGAAATGTGGAGATTGTTTGAAATAGAGATGTTAATGTATATAAATAGAAGAAATGAGTGGAGATAGAGCGATTGTTAGAAATGGAGAAGCTTTTACTTTCAGAGAAGGAGCACAAGCTTCAAGAAGTGAATTGCATGGATTTGGCAAATATGTAGAAGGAGTAACATCGGTAGATAAAAATAATGCTAGAATATGATCAATTGCAAAAATTGAGCGTTTGGTAGGTACAGAGGTTCAGAATGAGCGAAATTGAAAGATATGGAGAAATTGAAGTTGCGGTGAATAAGGAGAAGCTGCAAAATTGCAGAGAAGCACATTTGTTGAAAATGAGAGAAGTGGATGTCAAATGAATAATGAGCAGCTGGAAATGTGGAGATTGTTTGAAATTGAGATGTTAATGTGTATAAATAAAAGAAATGAGTGGAGATAGAGCGATTGTTAGAAATGGAGAAGCTTTTACTTTCAGAGAAGGAGCACAAGCTTCAAGAAGTGAATTGCATGGATTTGGCAAATGCGTAGAATGAGTAACATCTGTAGATTGAAATAATGCAAGAATTTGATCAATTTCAAAAATTGGTAGTTTGGTAGATACAGAGATGCAGTATTAGCGAACCTCATCGATATGGAGAAATTGAAGTTGCGGAGAAGCTGCAAAAGTGCAGAGAAGCAGATTTGTTGAAAAGGAGAGAAGAGGATGTGAAATGAATGATGAGCAGTTGAAAATGTGGAGATTGTCTGAAATAGAGATGTTAATGTATGTAACTGGAAGAAATGAGTTGAGATAGAGCAATTGTTTGAAACGGAGAAACGTATACTTTAAGAGAAGGAGCACAAGCTTCAATAAGTGAATTGCATGCATTTGGCAAATATGTAGAATGAGTAACATCTGTAGATAGAAATAATGCTAGAATTAGATCAATTGCAAAAATTGGGCGTATGGTAGATAGAGAGATGTAATATTAGCGAAATTGAACGTTATGGAGAAATTGAAGTTGCGGTGAAAGCAGAGAAGCGGGAAACGAGCAGAGAAGCAGATTTCTTGAAAAGTAGAGAAATGGATGTGAAATGAATAATGAGCAGCTGGAAATGTGGAGATTGTTTGAAATGGAGATGTTAATGTATGTAATTAGAAGGAGTGAGTGGAGATAGAGCGATTTTTATAAATGGAGAAACTTTAACTTTCAGAGAAGGAGCAGAAGCTTCAAGACGTGAATTGCATGGATTTGGCAAATATGTAGAATGAGTAACATCTGTAGATAGAAATAATGCTAGAATTTGATCAATTGCAAAAATTGGGCTTTTGGTACATACAGAGATGCAGTAATAGCGAAATTGAAAGATATGGAGAAATTGAAGTTGCGGTGAATGCGGAGAAGCTGCAAAAGAGCAGAGAACCAGATTTATTGAAAAGGAGAGAAGAAATGAATGATGAGCAGTTGAAAATGTGGAGATTGTCTGAAATCGAGATTTTAATGTATGTAAATCGAAGAAATGACAGGAGATAGAGCGATTTTTAGAAATGGAGAAGCTTTTACTTTTAGAGAAGGAGCACAAGCTTCATGAAGTGAATTGCATGGATTTGGCAAATATGTAGAATGAGTGACATCTGTGGATAGAAAAAAGGCAAGAATTTGATCAATTGCAAAAGTTGGGCTTTTGGTACATACAGTGATGCAGTATTAGCGAATTTGATAAATATGGAGGAATTAAAGTTGCGGAGAAGCTGAAAAAGTGCAGAGAAGCAGATTTGTTGAAAAAGAGAGAAGAGGATGTGAAATGACTGATGAGCAGTTGAAAATGTGGAGATTGTCTGAAATAGGGATGTTAATGTATGTAACTCGAAGAAATGAGTTGAGATAGAGCAATTGTTAGAAATGGACAAGCTCTTACTTTCAGAGAAGGAGCACAAGCTTCAAGAAGTGAATTTCATGCAATTGGCAAATATGGAGAATGAGAGAGATCAGTTGATAGGAGTAATGCTAGAATTTCATCCATTGGAAAAATTGGACGTTTGGTAGATGCAGAGATGCAGCATTAGCGAAATTGAAGGATATGGAGCAATTGAAGTTGCAGTGAATGCGGAGGAGCTGGAAGAGTGCAGAATGTGTTCAACTCCAAGAAAGTGAGAACTTGCATATACAGAAAAGCAGATTTGTTGAAAAGCAGAGAAGTGGATGTGCAATGAATGATGAGCAGCTAGAATGTGGAGATTGTCTGAAATAGAGAGGTTAATGCATGTAAATCGAAGAAATGACTGGAGATAGAGCAATTGTTTGAAACGGAGATACGTATACATTCAGTGAAGGAGCACACGCTTCAATAAGTGAATTGCATGGATTTGGCAAATATGTAGAATGAGTAACATCTGTAGATAGAAATAATGCTAGAATTTGTTCAATTGCAAAAATTGGGCGTTTGGTAGGTACAGAGATGCAGTATTAGCGAATTTGATAGATATGGAGGAATTGAAGTTGCCGCGAATGCGGAGAAGCTGCAAAATTGCAGAGAAGCACATTTGTTTAAAATGTGAGAAGTGGATGTGAAATGAATAATGAGCATTTGGAAATGTGGAGATTGTTTGAAATAGAGATGTTAATGTGTATAAATAAAAGAAATGAGTGGAGATAGAGCGATTGTTAGAAATGGAGAAGCTTTCACGTTCAGAAAAGGAGCACAAGCTTCAAGAAGTGAATTGCATGGATTTGGCAAATACGTAGAATGAGTAACATCTGTAGATAGAAATAATGCAAGAATTTGATCAATTGCAAAAATTGGGCGTTTGGTAGATACAGAGATGCAGTATTAGCGAACGTCATAGATATGGAGAAATTGAAGTTGCGGAGAAGCTGCAAAAGTGCAGAGAAGCAGACTTGTTGAAAAGGAGAGAAGAGGATGTGAAATGAATAATGACCAACTAGAAATGTGGAGATTGCTTGAAATAGAGAGGTTAATGCATGTAATTAGATGAAGTGAGTGGAGATAGAGCGATTTTTATAAATGGAGAAGCTTTAACTTTCAGAGAAGGAGCACAAGCTTCAAGAAGTGAATTGCATGGATTTGGCAAATATGTAGAATGAGTAACATCTGTAGATAGAAATAATGCTAGAATATGATCAATTGCAAAAATTGGGCGTTTGGTAGATACAGAGAGGCAATATTAGCGAAATTGAAAGATATGGAGAAATTGAAGTTGCGGTGAATGCGGAGAAGCTGCAAAAGTGCAGAGAAGCAGATTTGTTGAAAAGGAGAGAAGAGGATGTGAAATGAATGATGAGCAGTTGAAAATGTGGAGATTGTCTGAAATAGAGATGTTAATGTGTATAAATAAAAGAAATGAGTGGAGCTAGAGCGATTGTTAGAAATGGAGAAGCTATTACATTCGGAGAAGGAGCACAAGCTTCAAGAAGTGAATTGCATGGATTTGGCAAATACGTAGAATGAGTAACATCTGTAGATAGAAATAATGCAAGAATTTGATCAATTGCAAAAATAGGGCGTCTGGTTGATACAGAGATGCAGAATTAGCGAAATTGAAAGATTTGAGAAATTGAAGTTGCGGTGAATGCGGAGAAGCTGCAAAAGTGCAGAGAAGCAGATTTGTTGAAAAGGAGAGAAGAGGATGTGAAATGAATGATGAGCAGTTGAAAATGTGGAGATTGTTTGAAATAGAGATGTTAATGTATGTAACTCGAAGAAATGAGTTGAGATAGACCAATTGTTAGAAATGAAGAAGCTTTTACATTCAGAGAAGGAGCACAAGCTTCAAGAAGTGAATTTCATGCATTTGGAAAATATGTAGAATGAGAAACATCTGTAGAATGGAATAATGCTAGAATATGATCAATTGGAAAAATTGGACATTTGGCAGATGCAGGGATGCAACATTAGTGAAATTGAAGGATATGGAGAAATTGAAGTTGCTGTGAATGCGGAGAAGCTGCAAAATTGAAGAATGTATTCACTATCAAGAAAGTGAGAACTTGCTATATACAAAGAAGCAGATTTGTTGAAACGGAGAGAAGTGGATGTGAAATGAATAATGAGCAGCTAGAAATGTGGAGATTGTCCGAAATAGAAATGTTAATGTATGTAAATCGAAGAAATGATTGGAGATAGAGCAATTGTTAGAAACGGAGATACGTATACATTCAGTGAAGGAGCACAAGCTTCAGTAAGTGAATTGCATGGAATTGGAAAATATGTAGAATGAGTAACATCTGTAGATAGAAACAATGCTAGAATTTGTTCAATTGCAAAAATTGGGCGTTTGGTAGGTACAGAGATTCAGAATGAGCGAAATTGAAAGATATGGAGAAATTGAAGTTGCAGTGAATGCGGAGAAGCTGCAAAATTGCAGAGAAGCACATTTGTTGAAAATGAGAGAAGTGGATGTGAAATGAATAATGAGCAGCTGGAAATGTGGAGATTGTCCGAAATAGAAATGTTAATGTATGTAAATCGAAGAAATGATTGGAGATAGAGCAATTGTTAGAAACGGAGATACGTATACATTCAGTGAAGGAGCACAAGCTTCAGTAAGTGAATTGCATGGATTTGGCAAATATGTAGAATGAGTAACATCTGTAGATAGAAACAATGCTAGAATTTGTTCAATTGCAAAAATTGGGCGTTTGGTAGGTACAGAGATTCAGAATGAGCGAAATTGAAAGATATGGAGAAATTGAAGTTGCAGTGAATGCGGAGAAGCTGCAAAATTGCAGAGAAGCACATTTGTTGAAAATGAGAGAAGTGGATGTGAAATGAATAATGAGCAGCTGGAAATGTGGAGATTGCCTGAAATAGAGATGTTAATGTATGTAACTCGAAGAAATGAGTTGAGATAGAGCGATTGTTAGAAATGGAGAAGCTTTTACTTTCAGAGAAGGAGCACAAGCTTCAATTAGTGAATTGCATGGATTTGGCAAATGCGTAGAATGATTAACATCTGTAGATAGAAATAATGCAAGAATTTGATCAATTGGAAAAATTGGGCGTTTGGTAGATACAGAGATGCAGTATTAGCGAACCTCATCGATATGGAGAAATTGAAGTTGCGGGGAAGCTGCAAAAGTGCAGAGAAGCAGATTTGTTGAAAAGGAGAGAAGAGGATGTGAAATGAATGAAAATGTGGAGATTGTCTGAAATAGAGATGTTAATGTATGTAACTGGAAGAAATGAGTTGAGATAGAGCAATTGTTAGAAACGGAGAAACGTATACTTTCAGAGAAGGAGCACAAGCTTCAATAAGTGAATTGCATGGATTTGGCAAATATGTAGAATGAGTAACATCTGTAGTTAGAAATAATGCTAGAATTAGATCAATTGCAGAAATTGGGCGTTTGGTAGATAGAGAGATGCATTATTAGCGAAATTGAACGTTATGGAGAACTTGAAGTTGCGGTGAAACAAGAGAATCGGGAAACGAGCAGAGAAGCAGATTTCTTGAAAAGTAGAGAAATGGTTGTGAAATGAAAAATGTGCAGCTGGAAAGGTGGAGATTGTTTGAAATGGAGATGTGAATGTATGTTATTAGAAGACAGGTGTGGAGATAGAGCAATTGTTGAAAAGGGAGAAGTTTATACTTTCAGAGACGGAGCAAAAGCTTTAAGAAGTGAATTGCATGGATTTGGCAAATATGTAGGAGGAGTAACATCTGTAGATAAAAATAATGCTAGAATATGTTCAATTGCAAAAATTGGGCGTTTGGTAGGTACAGAGATTCAGAATTAGCGAAATTGAAAGATACGGAGATATTGAAGTTGCGGTGAATGCGGAGAAGCTGCAAAATTGCAGAGAAGCACATTTGTTGAAAATGAGAGAAGTGGATGTGAAATGAATAATGAGCAGCTGGAAATGTGGAGATTGTTTGAAATAGAGATGTTAATGTGTATAAATAAAAGAAATGAGTGGAGATAGAGCGATTGTTAGAAATGGAGAAGCTTTTACTTTCAGAGAAGGAGCACAAGCTTCAAGAAGTGAATTGCATGGATTTGGCAAATACGTAGAATGAGTAACATCTGTAGATAGAAATAATGCAGAATTTGATCAATTGGAAAAATTGGGCGTTTGGTAGGTACAGAGATGCAGTATTAGCGAAATTGAACGTTATGGAGAACTTGAAGTTGCGGTGAATGCGGAGAAGCGCGAAAAGAGCAGAGAAGCAGATTTCTTGAAAAGGAGAGAAATGGTTGTGAAATGAACAATGAGCAGCTGGAAATGTGGAGATTGTTTGAAATAGAGATGTTAATGTATGTAATTAGAAGATAGGTGTGGAGATAGAGCCATTGTTGAAAAGGGAGAAGTTTATACTTTCAGAGACGGAGCAGAAGCTTCAAGAAGTGAATTGCATGGATTTGGCAAATATGTGGGATGAGTGACATCTGCAGATAATAATTATGCTAGAATATGATCAATTGCAAAAATTGGGCGTTTGGTAGGTACAGAGATTCAGAATTAGCGAAATTGAATGATATGGATAAATTGAAGTTGACGTGAATGCGGAGAAGCTGCAAAATTGCAGAGAAGTACATTTGTTGAAAATGAGAGAAGTGGATGTGAAATGAATAATGAGCAGCTGGAAATGTGGAGATTGTTTGAAATAGAGATGTTAATATGTATAATTAAAATAAATAAGCGGAGATAGAGCGATTGTTAGAAATGGAGAAGCTTTTACTATCAGAGAAGGAGCACAAGCTTCAACAAATGAATTGCATGGATTTGGCAAATGCGTACAATGAGTAACATCTGTAGATAGAAATAATGCAAGAATTTGATCAATTGCAAAAAGTGGGCGTTTGGTAGATACAGAGATGCAGTATTAGCGCACCTCATCGATATGGAGAAATTGAAGTTGCGGAGAAGCTGCAAAAGTGCAGAGAAGCAGATTTGTTGAAAAGGAGAGAAGAGGATGTGAAATGAATGATGAGCAGTTGAAAATGTGGAGATTGTCTGAAATAGAGATGTTAATTTATGTAACTCGAAGAAATGAGTTGAGATAGAGCAATTGTTAGAAACGGAGAAACGTATACTTTCAGAGAAGGAGCACAAGCTTCAATAAGTGAATTGCATGCATTTGGCAAATATGTAGAATGAGTAACATCTGTAGATAGAAATAATGCTAGAATTAGATCAATTGCAAAAATTGGGCGTTTGGTAGATACAGAGATGCAGTATTAGAGAACCTCATCGATATAGAGAAATTGAAGTTGCGGTGAAACAAGAGAAGCGGGAAACGAGCAGAGAAGCAGATTTCTTGAAAACTAGAGAAATGGTTGTTGAATGAATAATGTGCAGCTGGAAAGGTGGAGATTGTTTGAAATGGAGATGTTAATGTATATTATTAGAAGAAAGGTGTGGAGATAGAGCAATTGTTGAAAAGGGAGAAGTTTATACTTTCAGAGACGGAGCAAAAGCTCTAAGAAGTGAATTGCATGGATTTGGCAAATATGTAGCAGGAGTAACATCTGTAGATAAAAATAATGCTAGAATATGATCAATTGCAATAATTGGGCGTTTGGTAGTTACAGAGATTCAAAATTAGCGAAATTGAAAGATACGGAATAATTGAAGTTGCGGTGAATGCGGAGAAGCTGCAAAATTGCAGAGAAGCACATTTGTTGAAAATGAGAGAAGTGGATGTGAAATGAATAATGAGCAGCTGGAAATGTGGAGATTGTTTGAAATAGAGATGTTAATGTGTATAAATAGAAGAAATGAGTGGAGATTGAGCGATTGTTAGAAATGGAGAAGCTATTACTTTCAGAGAAGGAGCACAAGCTTCAAGAAGTGAATTGCATGGATTTGGCAAATACGTAGAATGAGTAACATCTGTAGATAGAAATAATGCAGAATTTGATCAATTGGAAAAATTGGGCGTTTGGTAGGTACAGAGATGCGGTATCAGCGAAATTGAACGTTATGGAGAAATTGAAGTTGCGGTGAAACAAGAGAATCGGGAAACGAGCAGAGAAGCAGATTTCTTGAAAAGTAGAGAAATGGTTGTGAAATGAAAAATGTGCAGCTGGAAAGGTGGAGATTGTTTGAAATGGAGATGTTAATGTATGTTATTAGAAGACAGGTGTGGAGATAGAGCAATTGTTGAAAAGGGAGAAGTTTATACTTTCAGAGACGGAGCAAAAGCTTCAAGAAGTGAATTGCATGGATTTGGCAAATATGTAGGAGGAGTAACATCTGTAGATAAAAGTAATGCTAGAATATGATCAATTGCAAAAATTGGGCGTTTGGTAGGTACAGAGATTCAGAATTAGCGAAATTGAAATATACGGAGATATGGAAGTTGCGGTGAATGCGGAGAAGCTGCAAAATTGCAGAGAAGCACATTGGTTGAAAATGAGAGAAGTGGATGTGAAATGAATAATGAGCAGCTGGAAATGTGGAGATTGTTTGAAATAGAGATGTTAATGTGTATAAATAAAAGAAATGAGTGGAGATAGAGCGATTGTTAGAAATGGAGAAGCTTTAACTTTCAGAGAAGGAGCACAGCTTCAAGAAGTGAATTGCATGTATTTGGCAAATACGTAGAATGAGTAACATCTGTAGATAGAAATAATGCAGAATTTGATCAATTGGAAAGATTGGGCGTTTGGTGGGTACAGAGATGCAGTATTAGCGAAATTGAACGTTATGGGGAAATTGAAGTTGCGGTGAATGCGGAGAAGCGCGAAAAGAGCAGAGAAGCAGATTTCTTGAAAAGGAGAGAAATGGTTGTGAAATGAACAGTGAGCAGCTGGAAATGTGGAGATTGTTTGAAATAGAGATGTTAATGTATGTAATTAGAAGAAAAGTGTGGAGATAGAGCCATTGTTGAAAAGGGAGAAGTTTATACTTTCAGAGACGGAGCAAAAGCTTCAAGAAGTGAATTGCATGGATTTGGCAAATATGTAGAAGGAGAGACATCTGTAGATAAAAACAATGCTAGAATATGATCAATTGCAAAAATTGGGCGTTTGGTAGTTACAGAGATTCAGAATGAGCGAAATTGAAAAATATTGAGAAATTGAAGTTGCGGTGAATGCGGAGAAGCTGCAAAATTGCAGAGAAGCACATTTGTTGAAAATGAGAGAAGTGGATGTGAAATGAATAATGAGCAGCTGGAAATGTGGAGATTGTTTGAAATAGAGATGTTAATGTATGTATTTAGAAGAAAGGTGTGGAGATAGATTGTTGAAAAGGGAGAAGTTTATACTTTCAGAGACGGAGCAAAAGCTTCAAGAAGTGAATTGCATGGATTTGGCAAATATGTAGAATGAGAAAGTTCTGTAGACAGGAATAATGCTAGAAGTTCATCCATTGGAAAAATTGGACATTTGGTAGATGCAGAGGTGCAGCATTAGCGAAATTGAAGGATATGGAGCAATTGAAGTTGCGGTGAATGCGGAGGAGCTGGAAGAGTGCAGAATGTGTTCAACTCCAAGAAAGTGAGAACTTGCATATACAGAAAAGCAGATTTGTTGAAAAGCAGAGAAGTGGATGTGCAATGAATGATGAGCAGCTAGAATGTGGAGATTGTCTTAAATAGAGATGTTAATGTGTATAAATAAGAGAAATGAGTGGAGATAGAGCGATTGTTAGAAATGGAGATGCTTTTACATTCAGAGAAGGAGCACAAGCTTCAAGAAGTGAATTGCATGGATTTGGCAAATACGTAGAATGAGTAACATCTGTAGATAGAAATAATGCAGAATTTGATCAATTGGAAAAATTGGGCCTTTGGTAGGTACAGAGATGCAGTATTAGCGAAATTGAACGTTAGGGAGAACTTGAAGTTGCGGTGAATGCGGAGAAGCGCGAAAAGAGCAGAGAAGCAGATTTCTTGAAAAGGAGAGAAATGGTTGTGAAATGAACAATGAGCAGCTGGAAATGTGGAGATTGTTTGAAATAGAGATGTTAATGTATGTAATTAGAAGAAAGATGTGGAGATAGAGCAATTGTTGAAATGGGAGAAGTTTATACTTTCAGAGACGGAGCAAAAGCTTCAAGAAGTGAATTGCATGGATTTGGCAAATATGTGGGATGAGTAACATCAGCATATAATAATAATGCTAGAATATGATCAATTGCAAAAATTGGGCGTTTGGTAGGTACAGAGATTCAGAATGAGCGAAATTGAAAGATATGGAGAAATTGAAGTTGCGGTGAATGCGGAGAAGCTGCAAAATTGCAGAGAAGCACATTTGTTGAAAATGAGAGAAGTGGATGTCAAATGAATAATGAGCAGCTGGAAATGTGGAGATTGTTTGAAATTGAGATCTTAATGTGTAGAAATAAAAGAAATGAGTGGAGATAGAGCGATTGTTAGAAATGCAGAAGCTTTTACTTTCAGAGAAGGAGCAAAAGCTTCAAGAAGTGAATTGCATGGATTTGGCAAATGCGTACAATGAGTAACATCTGTAGATAGAAATAATGCAAGAATTTGATCAATTGGAAAAATTGGGCGTTTGGTAGATACAGAGATGCAGTATTAGCGAACCTCATCGATATGGAGAAATTGAAGTTGCGGAGAAGCTGCAAAAGTGCAGAGAAGCAGATTTGTTGAAAAGGAGAGAAGAGGATGTGAAATGAATGATGAGCAGTTGAAAATGTGGAGATTGTCTGAAATAGAGATGTTAATGTATGTAACTGGAAGAAATGAGTTGAGATAGAGCAATTGTTAGAAACGGAGAAACGTATACTTTCAGAGAAGGAGCACAAGCTTCAATAAGTGAATTGCATGGATTTGGCAAATATGTAGTAGGAGTAACATCTGTAGATAGAAATAATGCTGGAATTAGATCAATTGCAAAAATTGGGCGTTTGGTAGATAGAGAGATGCAGTATTAGCGAAATTGAACGTTATGGAAAAGTTGAAGTTGCGGTGAAAGCAGAGAAGCGGGTAACGAGCAGAGAAGCAGATTTCTTGAAAAGTAGAGAAATGGTTGTGAAATGAACAATGAGCAGCTGGAAATGTGGAGATTGTTTGAAATGGAGATGTTAATGTATGTAATTAGAAGAAGTGAGTGGAGATAGAGCGATTTTTATAAATGGAGAAACTTTAACTTTCAGAGAAGGAGCAGAAGCTTCAAGAAGTGAATTGCATGGATTTGGCAAATATGTAGAATGAGTGAGATCTGTAGATAGAAATAATGCTAGAATTTGATCAATTGCAAAAATTGGGCTTTTGGTAGATAGATGCAATATTAGCGAAATTGAACGTTATGGAGAAATTGAAGTTGCGGTGAATGCGGAGAAGCTGCAAAAGAGCAGAGAAGCAGATTTGTTGAAACGGAGAGAAGTGGATGTGAAATGAATGATGAGCAGTTGAAAATGTGGAGATTGCCTGAAATAGAGATGTTAATGTATGTAACTCGAAGAAATGAGTTGAGATAGAGCAATTGTTAGAAATGGAGACGCTTTTACTTTCAGAGAAGGAGCACAAGCTTCAAGAAGTGAATTTCATGCAATTGGCAAATATGTAGAATGAGAAAGTTCTGTAGATAGGATTAATGCTAGAAGTTCATCCATTGGAAAAATTGGACATTTGGTAGATGCAGAGATGCAGCATTAGCGAAATTGAAGGATATGGAGCAATTGAAGTTGCGGTGAATGCGGAGCAGCTGGAAGAGTGCAGAATATGTTCAACTCCAAGAAAGTGAGAACTTGCATATACAGAAAAGCAGATTTGTTGAAAAGCAGAGAAGTGGATGTGCAATGAATGATGAGCAGCTAGAATGTGGAGATTGTCTGAAATAGAGATGTTAATGTATGGAAATCGAAGAAATAACTGGAGATAGAGCAATTGTTAGAAACGGAGTTACGTATACATTCAGTGAAGGAGCACAAGCTTCAAGAAGTGAATTGCATGGATTTGGCAAATATGTAGAATGAGTAACATCTGTTGATAGAAATAATGCTAGAATTTGTTCAATTGCAAAAATTGGGCGTTTGGTAGGTACAGAGATGCAGATTTAGCGAAATTGAAAGATATGGAGAAATTGAAGTGTCGGTGATTGCGGAGAAGCTGCAGAATTGCAGAGAAGCACATTTGTTGAAAATGAGAGAAGTGGATGTGAAATGAATAATGAGCAGCTGGAAATGTGGAGATTGTCTGAAATAGAGATGTTAATGTATGGAAATCGAAGAAATGACTGGAGATAGAGCAATTGTTAGAAACGGAGATACGTATACATTCAGTGAAGGAGCACAAGCTTCAGTAAGTGAATTGCATGGAATTGGAAAATATGTAGAATGAGTAACATCTGTAGATAGAAATAATGCTAGAATTTGTTCAATTGCAAAAATTGGCCGCTTGGTACATACAGAGATGCAGTATTAGCGAATTTGATAGATATGGAGGAACTGAAGTTGCGGTGAATGCGGAGAAGCTGCAAAATTGCAGAGAAGCACATTTGTTGAAAATGAGGGAAGTGGATGTGAAATGAATGATGAGCAGTTGAAGATGTGGAGATTGTCTGAAATAAAGATGTTAATGTGTATAAATGGAAGAAATGATTGGAGATAGAGCGATTGTTAGAAATGGAGAAGTTTATACTTTCAGAGACGGAGCAAAAGCTTCAAGAAGTGAATTGCATGGATTTGGCAAATATGTAGAAGGAGTAACATCTGTAGATAAAAACAATGCTAGAATATGATCAATTGCAAAAATTGGGCGTTTGGTAGGTACAGAGATTCAGAATGAGCGAAATTGAAAGATATGGAGAAATTGAAGTTGCAGTGAATGCGGAGAAGCTGCAAAATTGCAGAGAAGCACATTTGTTGAAAATGAGAGAAGTGGATGTGAAATGAATAATGAGCAGCTGGAAATGTGGAGATTGTTTGAAATAGAGATGTTAATGTGTATAAATAAAAGAAATGAGTGGAGATAGAGCGATTGTTAGAAATGGAGAAGCTTTTACTTTCAGAGAAGGAGCACAAGCTTCAATTAGTGAATTGCATGGATTTGGCAAATGCGTAGAATGATTAACATCTGTAGATAGAAATAATGCAAGAATTTGATCAATTGGAAAAATTGGGCGTTTGGTAGATACAGAGATGCAGTATTAGCGAACCTCATCGATATGGAGAAATTGAAGTTGCGGAGAAGCTGCAAAAGTGCAGAGAAGCAGATTTGTTGAAAAGGAGAGAAGAGGATGTGAAATGAATGAAAATGTGGAGATTGTCTGAAATAGAGATGTTAATGTATGTAACTCGAAGAAATGAGTTGAGATAGAGCAATTGTTAGAAACGGAGAAACGTATACTTTCAGAGAAGGAGCACAAGCTTCAATAAGTGAATTGCATGGATTTGGCAAATATGTAGAATGAGTAACATCTGTAGATAGAAATAATGCTAGAATTAGATCAATTTCAAAAATTGGGCGTTTGGTAGATAGAGAGATGCAGTATTAGCGAAATTGAACGTTATGGAGAAATTGAAGTTGCGGTGAAACAAGAGAATCGGGAAACAAGCAGAGAAGCAGATTTCTTGAAAAGTAGAGAAATGGTTGTGAAATGAAAAATGTGCAGCTGGAAAGGTGGAGATTGTTTGAAATGGAGATGTTAATGTATGTTATTAGAAGAAAGGTGTGGAGATAGAGCAATTGTTGAAAAGGGAGAAGTTTATACTTTCAGAGACGGAGCAAAAGCTTCAAGAAGTGAATTGCATGGATTTGGCAAATATGTAGGAGGAGTAACATCTGTAGATAAAAATAATGCTAGAATATGATCAATTGCAAAAATTGGGCGTTTGGTAGGTACAGAGATTCAGAATTAGCGAAATTGAAAGATACGGAGATATTGAAGTTGCGGTGAATGAGGAGAAGCTGCAAAATTGCAGAGAAGCACATTTGTTGAAAATGAGAGAAGTGGATGTGAAATGAATAATGAGCAGCTGGAAATGTGGATATTGTTTGAAATAGAGATGTTAATGTGTATAAATAAAAGAAATGAGTGGAGATAGAGCGATTGTTAGAAATGGAGAAGCTTTTACTTTCAGAGAAGGAGCACAAGCTTCAAGAAGTGAATTGCATGTATTTGGCAAATACGTAGAATGAGTAACATCTGTAGATAGAAATAATGCAGAATTTGATCAATTGGAAAGATTGGGCGTTTGGTAGGTACAGAGATGCAGTATTAGCGAAATTGAACGTAATGGAGAAATTGAAGTTGCGGTGAATGCGGAGAAGCGCGAAAGAGCAGAGAAGCAGATTTCTTGAAAAGGAGAGAAATGGTTGTGAAATGAACAATGAGCAGCTGGAAATGTGGAGATTGTTTGAAATAGAGATGTTAATGTATGTAATTAGAAGATAGGTGTGGAGATAGAGCCATTGTTGAAAAGGGAGAAGTTTATACTTTCAGAGACGGAGCAGAAGCTTCAAGAAGTGAATTGCATGGATTTGGCAAATATGTGGGATGAGTGACATCTGCAGATAATAATTATGCTAGAATATGATCAATTGCAAAAATTGGGCGTTTGGTAGGTACAGAGATTCTGAATTAGCGAAATTGAATGATATGGATAAATTGAAGTTGACGTGAATGCGGAGAAGCTGCAAAATTGCAGAGAAGTACATTTGTTGAAAATGAGAGAAGTGGATGTGAAATGAATAATGAGCAGCTGGAAATGTGGAGATTGTTTGAAATAGAGATGTTAATATGTATAATTAAAATAAATAAGCGGAGATAGAGCGATTGTTAGAAATGGAGAAGCTTTTACTATCAGAGAAGGAGCACAAGCTTCAACAAATGAATTGCATGGATTTGGCAAATGCGTACAATGAGTAACATCTGTAGATAGAAATAATGCAAGAATTTGATCAATTGCAAAAAGTGGGCGTTTGGTAGATACAGAGATGCAGTATTAGCGCACCTCATCGATATGGAGAAATTGAAGTTGCGGAGAAGCTGCAAAAGTGCAGAGAAGCAGATTTGTTGAAAAGGAGAGAAGAGGATGTGAAATGAATGATGAGCAGTTGAAAATGTGGAGATTGTCTGAAATAGAGATGTTAATTTATGTAACTCGAAGAAATGAGTTGAGATAGAGCAATTGTTAGAAACGGAGAAACGTATACTTTCAGAGAAGGAGCACAAGCTTCAATAAGTGAATTGCATGCATTTGGCAAATATGTAGAATGAGTAACATCTGTAGATAGAAATAATGCTAGAATTAGATCAATTGCAAAAATTGGGCGTTTGGTAGATACAGAGATGCAGTATTAGAGAACCTCATCGATATAGAGAAATTGAAGTTGCGGTGAAACAAGAGAAGCGGGAAACGAGCAGAGAAGCAGATTTCTTGAAAACTAGAGAAATGGTTGTTGAATGAATAATGTGCAGCTGGAAAGGTGGAGATTGTTTGAAATGGAGATGTTAATGTATGTTATTAGAAGAAAGGTGTGGAGATAGAGCAATTGTTGAAAAGGGAGAAGTTTATACTTTCAGAGACGGAGCAAAAGCTCTAAGAAGTGAATTGCATGGATTTGGCAAATATGTAGCAGGAGTAACATCTGTAGATAAAAATAATGCTAGAATATGATCAATTGCAATAATTGGGCGTTTGGTAGTTACAGAGATTCAAAATTAGCGAAATTGAAAGATACGGAATAATTGAAGTTGCGGTGAATGCGGAGAAGCTGCAAAATTGCAGAGAAGCACATTTGTTGAAAATGAGAGAAGTGGATGTGAAATGAATAATGAGCCGCTGGAAATGTGGAGATTGTTTGAAATAGAGATGTTAATGTGTATAAATAGAAGAAATGAGTGGAGATTGAGCGATTGTTAGAAATGGAGAAGCTATTACTTTCAGAGAAGGAGCACAAGCTTCAAGAAGTGAATTGCATGGATTTGGCAAATACGTAGAATGAGTAACATCTGTAGATAGAAATAATGCAGAATTTGATCAATTGGAAAAATTGGGCGTTTGGTAGGTACAGAGATGCGGTATTAGCGAAATTGAACGTTATGGAGAAATTGAAGTTGCGGTGAAACAAGAGAATCGGGAAACGAGCAGAGAAGCAGATTTCTTGAAAAGTAGAGAAATGGTTGTGAAATGAAAAATGTGCAGCTGGAAAGGTGGAGATTGTTTGAAATGGAGATGTTAATGTATGTTATTAGAAGACAGGTGTGGAGATAGAGCAATTGTTGAAAAGGGAGAAGTTTATACTTTCAGAGACGGAGCAAAAGCTTCAAGAAGTGAATTGCATGGATTTGGCAAATATGTAGGAGGAGTAACATCTGTAGATAAAAATAATGCTAGAATATGATCAATTGCAAAAATTGGGCGTTTGGTAGGTACAGAGATTCAGAATTAGCGAAATTGAAATATACGGAGATATTGAAGTTGCGGTGAATGCGGAGAAGCTGCAAAATTGCAGAGAAGCACATTGGTTGAAAATGAGAGAAGTGGATGTGAAATGAATAATGAGCAGCTGGAAATGTGGAGATTGTTTGAAATAGAGATGTTAATGTGTATAAATAAAAGAAATGAGTGGAGATAGAGCGATTGTTAGAAATGGAGAAGCTTTAACTTTCAGAGAAGGAGCACAGCTTCAAGAAGTGAATTGCATGTATTTGGCAAATACGTAGAATGAGTAACATCTGTAGATAGAAATAATGCAGAATTTGATCAATTGGAAAGATTGGGCGTTTGGTAGGTACAGAGATGCAGTATTAGCGAAATTGAACGTTATGGGGAAATTGAAGTTGCGGTGAATGCGGAGAAGCGCGAAAAGAGCAGAGAAGCAGATTTCTTGAAAAGGAGAGAAATGGTTGTGAAATGAACAGTGAGCAGCTGGAAATGTGGAGATTGTTTGAAATAGAGATGTTAATGTATGTAATTAGAAGAAAGGTGTGGAGATAGAGCCATTGTTGAAAAGGGAGAAGTTTATACTTTCAGAGACGGAGCAAAAGCTTCAAGAAGTGAATTGCATGGAATTGGCAAATATGTGGGATGAGTGACATCTGCAGATAATAATTATGCTAGAATATGATCAATTGCAAAAATTGGGCGTTTGGTAGGTACAGAGATTCAGAATTAGCGAAATTGAATGATATGGATAAATTGAAGTTGACGTGAATGCGGAGAAGCTGCAAAATTGCAGAGAAGCACATTTGTTGAAAATGAGAGAAGTGGATGTGAAATGAATAATGAGCAGCTGGAAATGTGGAGATTGTTTGAAATAGAGATGTTAATGTGTATAAATATAATAAATGAGCGGAGATAGAGCGATTGTTAGAAATGGAGAAGCTTTTACTATCAGAGAAGGAGCACAAGCTTCAACAAATCAATTGCATTGATTTGGCAAATGCGTACAATGAGTAACATGTGTAGATAGAAATATGCTAGAATTTGTTCAATTGCAAAAATTGGCCGTTTGGTACATACAGAGATGCAGTATTAGCGAATTTGATAGATATGGAGGAACTGAAGTTGCGGTGAATGCGGAGAAGCTGCAAAATTGCAGTGAAGCACATTTGTTGAAAATGAGGGAAGTGGATGTGAAATGAATGATGAGCAGTTGAATATGTAGAGATTGTCTGAAATAAAGATTTTAATGTGTATAAATGGAAGAAATGATTGGAGATAGAGCGATTGTTAGAAATGGAGAAGTTTATACTTTCAGAGACGGAGCAAAAGCTTCAAGAATTGAATTGCATGGATTTGGCAAATATGTAGAAGGAGAGACATCTGTAGATAAAAACAATGCTAGAATATGATCAATTGCAAAAATTGGGCTTTTGGTAGATAGATGCAATATTAGCGAAATTGAATGATATGGATTAATTGAATTTGCGGTGAATGCGGAGAAGCTGCAAAAGAGCAGAGAAGCAGAGTTGTTGAAACGGAGAGAAGTGGATGTGAAATGAATGATGAGCAGTTGAAAATGTGGAGATTGCCTGAAATAGAGATGTTAATGTACGTAACTCGAAGAAATGAGTTGAGATAGAGCAATTGTTAGAAATGGAGAAGCTTTTACTTTCAGAGAAGGAGCACAAGCTTCAAGAAGTGAATTTCATGCAATTGGCAAATATTTAGAATGAGAAAGATCTGTAGATAGGAATAATGCTAGAAGTTCATCCATTGGAAAAATTGGACATTTGGTAGATGCAGAGATGCAGCATTAGCGAAATTGAAGGATATGGAGCAATTGAAGTTGCGGTGAATGCGGAGGAGCTGGAAGAGTGCAGAATGTGTTCAACTCCAAGAAAGTGAGAACTTGCAAATACAGAAAAGCAGATTTGTTGAAAAGCAGAGAAGTGGATGTGCAATGAATGATGAGCAGCTAGAATGTGGAGATTGTCTGAAATAGAGATGTTAATGTATGTAAATCGAAGAAATGACTGGAGATAGAGCAATTGTTAGAAACGGAGATACGTATACATTCAGTGAAGGAGCACAAGCTTCAAGAAGTGAATTGCATGGATTTGGCAAATATTTAGAATGAGTAACATCTGTAGATAGAAATAATGCAGAATTTGATCAATTGGAAAAATTGGACGTTTGGTAGGTACAGAGATGCAGTATTAGCGAAATTGAACGTTATGGAGAAATTGAAGTTGCGGTGAATGCGGAGAAGCGCGAAAAGAGCAGAGAAGCAGATTTCTTGAAAAGGACAGAAATGGTTGTGAAATGAACAATGATCAGCTGGAAATGTGGAGATTGTTTGAAATAGAGATGTTAATGTATGTAATTAGGAGAAAGGTGTGGAGATAGAGCAATTGTTGGAAATGGAGAAGTTTATACTTTCAGAGAAGGAGCAAAAGCTTCAAGAAGTGAATTGAATGCATTTGGCAAATATGTAGAAGGAGTAACATCTGTAATTAAAAATAATGCTAGAATATGATCAATTGCAAAAATTGGGCGTTTGATAGGTACAGAGATTCAGAATGAGCGAAATTGAAAGATATGGAGAAATTGAAGTTGCGGTGAATGCGGAGAAGCTGCAAAATTGCAGAGAAGCACATTTGTTGAAAATGAGAGAAGTGGATGTGAAATGAATAATGAGCAGCTGGAAATGTGGAGATTGTTTGAAATAGAGATGTTAATGTGTATAAATAAAAGAAATGAGTGGAGATAGAGCGATTGTTAGAAATGGAGAAGCTTTTACTTTCAGAGCAGGAGCACAAGCTTCAAGAAGTGAATTGCATGGATTTGGCAAATGCGTAGAATGAGTAACATCTGTAGAAAGAAATAATGCAAGAATTAGATCAATTGCAAAAATTGGGCGTTTGGTAGATAGAGAGATGCAGTATTAGCGAAATTGAACGTTATGGAGAAATTGAAGTTACGGTGAAAGCAGAGAAGCGGGAAACGAGCAGAGAAGCAGATTTCTTGAGAAGTAGAGAAATGGTTGTGAAATGAACAATGAGCAGCTGGAATGTGGAGATTGTTTGAAATGGAGATGTTAATGTATGTAATTAGAAGAAGTGAGTGGAGATAGAGCGATTTTTATAAATGGAGAAACTTTAACTTTCAGAGAAGGAGCAGAAGCTTCAAGAAGTGAATTGCATGGATTTGGCAAATATGTAGAATGAGTGAGATCTGTAGATAGAAATAATGCTAGAATTTGATCAATTGCAAAAATTGGGCTTTTGGTAGATAGAGAGATGCAATATTAGCGAAATTGAAAGATATGGAGAAATTGAAGTTGCGGTGAATGCGGAGAAGCTGCAAAAGAGCAGAGAAGCAGAGTTGTTGAAACGGAGAGAAGTGGATGTGAAATGAATGATGAGCAGTTGAAAATGTGGAGATTGCCTGAAATAGAGATGTTAATGTTTGTAACTCGAAGAAATGAGTTGAGATAGAGCAATTGTTAGAAATGGAGAAGCTTTTACTTTCAGAGAAGGAGCACAAGCTTCAAGAAGTGAATTTCATGCAATTGGCAAATATGTAGAATGAGAAAGATCTGTAGATAGGAATAATGCTAGAAGTTCATCCATTCGAAAAATTGGACATTTGGTAGATGCAGAGATGCAGCATTAGCGAAATTGAAGGATATGGAGCAATTGAAGTTGCGGTGAATGCGGAGGAGCTGGAAGAGTGCAGAATGTGTTCAACTCCAAGAAAGTGAGAACTTGCATATACAGAAAAGCAGATTTGTTGAAAAGCAGAGAAGTGGATGTGCAATGAATGATGAGCAGCTAGAATGTGGAGATTGTCTGAAATAGAGATGTTAATGTATGGAAATCGAAGAAATGACTGGAGATAGAGCAATTGTTAGAAACGGAGATACGTATACATTCAGTGAAGGAGCACAAGCTTCAAGAAGTGAATTGCATGGATTTGGCAAATATTTAGAATGAGTAACATCTGTAGATAGAAATAATGCAGAATATGATCAATTGGAAAAATTGGACGTTTGGTAGGTACAGAGATGCAGTATTAGCGAAATTGAACGTTATGGAGAAATTGAAGTTGCGGTGAATGCGGAGAAGCGCGAAAAGAGCAGAGAAGCAGATTTCTTGAAAAGGAGAGAAATGGTTGTGAAATGAACAATGATCAGCTGGAAATGTGGAGATTGTTTGAAATAGAGATGTTAATGTATGTAATTAGAAGAAAGGTGTGGAGATAGATCAATTGTTGAAAAGGGAGAAGTTTATACTTTCAGAGACGGAGCAAAAGCTTCAAGAAGTGAATTGCATGGATTTGGCAAATATGTGGGATGAGTGACATCTGCAGATAATAATTATGCTAGAATATGATCAATTGCAAAAATTGGGCGTTTGGTAGGTACAGAGATTCTGAATTAGCGAAATTGAATGATATGGATAAATTGAAGTTGACGTGAATGCGGAGAAGCTGCAAAATTGCAGAGAAGTACATTTGTTGAAAATGAGAGAAGTGGATGTGAAATGAATAATGAGCAGCTGGAAATGTGGAGATTGTTTGAAATAGAGATGTTAATATGTATAATTAAAATAAATAAGCGGAGATAGAGCGATTGTTAGAAATGGAGAAGCTTTTACTATCAGAGAAGGAGCACAAGCTTCAACAAATGAATTGCATGGATTTGGCAAATGCGTACAATGAGTAACATCTGTAGATAGAAATAATGCAAGAATTTGATCAATTGCAAAAAGTGGGCGTTTGGTAGATACAGAGATGCAGTATTAGCGCACCTCATCGATATGGAGAAATTGAAGTTGCGGAGAAGCTGCAAAAGTGCAGAGAAGCAGATTTGTTGAAAAGGAGAGAAGAGGATGTGAAATGAATGATGAGCAGTTGAAAATGTGGAGATTGTCTGAAATAGAGATGTTAATTTATGTAACTCGAAGAAATGAGTTGAGATAGAGCAATTGTTAGAAACGGAGAAACGTATACTTTCAGAGAAGGAGCACAAGCTTCAATAAGTGAATTGCATGCATTTGGCAAATATGTAGAATGAGTAACATCTGTAGATAGAAATAATGCTAGAATTAGATCAATTGCAAAAATTGGGCGTTTGGTAGATACAGAGATGCAGTATTAGAGAACCTCATCGATATAGAGAAATTGAAGTTGCGGTGAAACAAGAGAGGCGGGAAACGAGCAGAGAAGCAGATTTCTTGAAAACTAGAGAAATGGTTGTTGAATGAATAATGTGCAGCTGGAAAGGTGGAGATTGTTTGAAATGGAGATGTTAATGTATGTTATTAGAAGAAAGGTGTGGAGATAGAGCAATTGTTGAAAAGGGAGAAGTTTATACTTTCAGAGACGGAGCAAAAGCTCTAAGAAGTGAATTGCATGGATTTGGCAAATATGTAGCAGGAGTAACATCTGTAGATAAAAATAATGCTAGAATATGATCAATTGCAATAATTGGGCGTTTGGTAGTTACAGAGATTCAAAATTAGCGAAATTGAAAGATACGGAATAATTGAAGTTGCGGTGAATGCGGAGAAGCTGCAAAATTGCAGAGAAGCACATTTGTTGAAAATGAGAGAAGTGGATGTGAAATGAATAATGAGCAGCTGGAAATGTGGAGATTGTTTGAAATAGAGATGTTAATGTGTATAAATAGAAGAAATGAGTGGAGATTGAGCGATTGTTAGAAATGGAGAAGCTATTACTATCAGAGAAGGAGCACAAGCTTCAAGAAGTGAATTGCATGGATTTGGCAAATACGTAGAATGAGTAACATCTGTAGATAGAAATAATGCAGAATTTGATCAATTGGAAAAATTGGGCGTTTGGTAGGTACAGAGATGCGGTATTAGCGAAATTGAACGTTATGGAGAAATTGAAGTTGCGGTGAAACAAGAGAATCGGGAAACGAGCAGAGAAGCAGATTTCTTGAAAAGTAGAGAAATGGTTGTGAAATGAAAAATGTGCAGCTGGAAAGGTGGAGATTGTTTGAAATGGAGATGTTAATGTATGTTATTAGGAGACAGGTGTGGAGATAGAGCAATTGTTGAAAAGGGAGAAGTTTATACTTTCAGAGACGGAGCAAAAGCTTCAAGAAGTGAATTGCATGGATTTGGCAAATATGTAGGAGGAGTAACATCTGTAGATAAAAATAATGCTAGAATATGATCAATTGCAAAAATTGGGCGTTTGGTAGGTACAGAGATTCAGAATTAGCGAAATTGAAATATACGGAGATATTGAAGTTGCGGTGAATGCGGAGAAGCTGCAAAATTGCAGAGAAGCACATTGGTTGAAAATGAGAGAAGTGGATGTGAAATGAATAATGAGCAGCTGGAAATGTGGAGATTGTTTGAAATAGAGATGTTAATGTGTATAAATAAAAGAAATGAGTGGAGATAGAGCGATTGTTAGAAATGGAGAAGCTTTAACTTTCAGAGAAGGAGCACAGCTTCAAGAAGTGAATTGCATGTATTTGGCAAATACGTAGAATGAGTAACATCTGTAGATAGAAATAATGCAGAATTTGATCAATTGGAAAGATTGGGCGTTTGGTAGGTACAGAGATGCAGTATTAGCGAAATTGAACGTTATGGGGAAATTGAAGTTGCGGTGAATGCGGAGAAGCGCGAAAAGAGCAGAGAAGCAGATTTCTTGAAAAGGAGAGAAATGGTTGTGAAATGAACAGTGAGCAGCTGGAAATGTGGAGATTGTTTGAAATAGAGATGTTAATGTATGTAATTAGAAGAAAGGTGTGGAGATAGAGCCATTGTTGAAAAGGGAGAAGTTTATACTTTCAGAGACGGAGCAAAAGCTTCAAGAAGTGAATTGCATGGAATTGGCAAATATGTGGGATGAGTGACATCTGCAGATAATAATTATGCTAGAATATGATCAATTGCAAAAATTGGGCGTTTGGTAGGTACAGAGATTCAGAATTAGCGAAATTGAATGATATGGATAAATTGAAGTTGACGTGAATGCGGAGAAGCTGCAAAATTGCAGAGAAGCACATTTGTTGAAAATGAGAGAAGTGGATGTGAAATGAATAATGAGCAGCTGGAAATGTGGAGATTGTTTGAAATAGAGATGTTAATGTGTATAAATATAATAAATGAGCGGAGATAGAGCGATTGTTAGAAATGGAGAAGCTTTTACTATCAGAGAAGGAGCACAAGCTTCAACAAATCAATTGCATTGATTTGGCAAATGCGTACAATGAGTAACATGTGCAGATAGAAATATGCTAGAATTTGTTCAATTGCAAAAATTGGCCGTTTGGTACATACAGAGATGCAGTATTAGCGAATTTGATAGATATGGAGGAACTGAAGTTGCGGTGAATGCGGAGAAGCTGCAAAATTGCAGTGAAGCACATTTGTTGAAAATGAGGGAAGTGGATGTGAAATGAATGATGAGCAGTTGAATATGTAGAGATTGTCTGAAATAAAGATTTTAATGTGTATAAATGGAAGAAATGATTGGAGATAGAGCGATTGTTAGAAATGGAGAAGTTTATACTTTCAGAGACGGAGCAAAAGCTTCAAGAAGTGAATTGCATGGATTTGGCAAATATGTAGAAGGAGAGACATCTGTAGATAAAAACAATGCTAGAATATGATCAATTGCAAAAATTGGGCGTTTGGTAGGTACAGAGATTCAGAATGAGCGAAATTGAAAAATATTGAGAAATTGAAGTTGCGGTGAATGCGGAGAAGCTGCAAAATTGCAGAGAAGCACATTTGTTGAAAATGAGAGAAGTGGATGTGAAATGAATAATGAGCAGCTGGAAATGTGGAGATTGTTTGAAATAGAGATGTTAATGTGTATAAATAAAAGAAATGAGTGGTTTTAGAGAGATTGTTAGAAATGGAGAAGCTTTTACTTTCAGAGAAGGAGCACAAGCTTCAAGAAGTGAATTGCATGGATTTGGCAAATGCGTAGAATGAGTAACATCTGCAGATAGAAATAATGCAAGAATTTGATCAATTGCAAAAATTGGTCGTTTGGTAGATACAGAGATGCAGTATTAGAGAACATCATCGATATGGAGAAATTGAAGTTGCGGAGAAGCTGCAAAAGTGCAGAGAAGCAGATTTGTTGAAAAGGAGAGAAGAGGATGTGAAATGAATGATGAGAAGTTGAAAGTGTGGAGATTGTTTGGAATAGAGATGTTAATGTATGTAACTCGAAGAAATGAGTTGAGATAGAGCAATTGTTAGAAACGGAGAAACGTATACTTTCAGAGAAGGAGCACAAGCTTCAAGAAGTGAATTGCATGGATTTGGCAAATGAGTAGAATGAGTAACATCTGTAGAAAGAAATAATGCAAGAATTAGATCAATTGCAAAAATTGGGCGTTTGGTAGATAGAGAGATGCAGTATTAGCGAAATTGAACGTTATGGAGAAATTGAAGTTGCGGTGAAAGCAGAGAAGCGGGAAACGAGCAGAGAAGCAGATTTCTTGAAAAGTAGAGAAATGGTTGTGAAATGAACAATGAGCAGCTGGAATGTGTAGATGGTTTGAAATGGAGATGTTAATGTATGTAATTAGAAGAAGTGAGTGGAGGTAGAGCGATTTTTATAAATGGAGAAACTTTAACTTTCAGAGAAGGAGCAGAAGCTTCAAGAAGTGAATTGCATGGATTTGGCAAATATGTAGAATGAGTGAGATCTGTAGATAGAAATAATGCTAGAATTTGATCAATTGCAAAAATTGGGCTTTTGGTAGATAGATGCAATATTAGCGAAATTGAATGATATGGATTAATTGAATTTGCGGTGAATGCGGAGAAGCTGCAAAAGAGCAGAGAAGCAGAGTTGTTGAAACGGAGAGAAGTGGATGTGAAATGAATGATGAGCAGTTGAAAATGTGGAGATTGCCTGAAATAGAGATGTACGTAACTCGAAGAAATGAGTTGAGATAGAGCAATTGTTAGAAATGGAGAAGCTTTTACTTTCAGAGAAGGAGCACAAGCTTCAAGAAGTGAATTTCATGCAATTGGCAAATATGTAGAATGAGAAAGATCTGTAGATAGGAATAATGCTAGAAGTTCATCCATTGGAAAAATTGGACATTTGGTAGATGCAGAGATGCAGCATTAGCGAAATTGAAGGATATGGAGCAATTGAAGTTGCGGTGAATGCGGAGGAGCTGGAAGAGTGCAGAATGTGTTCAACTCCAAGAAAGTGAGAACTTGCAAATACAGAAAAGCAGATTTGTTGAAAAGCAGAGAAGTGGATGTGCAATGAATGATGAGCAGCTAGAATGTGGAGATTGTCTGAAATAGAGATGTTAATGTATGTAAATCGAAGAAATGACTGGAGATAGAGCAATTGTTAGAAACGGAGATACGTATACATTCAGTGAAGGAGCACAAGCTTCAAGAAGTGAATTGCATGGATTTGGCAAAGATTTAGAATGAGTAACATCTGTAGATAGAAATAATGCAGAATTTGATCAATTGGAAAAATTGGACGTTTGGTAGGTACAGAGATGCAGTATTAGCGAAATTGAACGTTATGGAGAAATTGAAGTTGCGGTGAATGCGGAGAAGCGCGAAAAGAGCAGAGAAGCAGATTTCTTGAAAAGGACAGAAATGGTTGTGAAATGAACAATGATCAGCTGGAAATGTGGAGATTGTTTGAAATAGAGATGTTAATGTATGTAATTAGGAGAAAGGTGTGGAGATAGAGCAATTGTTGGAAATGGAGAAGTTTATACTTTCAGAGAAGGAGCAAAAGCTTCAAGAAGTGAATTGAATGCATTTGGCAAATATGTAGAAGGAGTAACATCTGTAATTAAAATAATGCTAGAATATGATCAATTGCAAAAATTGGGCGTTTGATAGGTACAGAGATTCAGAATGAGCGAAATTGAAAGATATGGAGAAATTGAAGTTGCGGTGAATGCGGAGAAGCTGCAAAATTGCAGAGAAGCACATTTGTTGAAAATGAGAGAAGTGGATGTGAAATGAATAATGAGCAGCTGGAAATGTGGAGATTGTTTGAAATAGAGATGTTAATGTGTATAAATAAAAGAAATGAGTGGAGATAGAGCGATTGTTAGAAATGGAGAAGCTTTTACTTTCAGAGCAGGAGCACAAGCTTCAAGAAGTGAATTGCATGGATTTGGCAAATGCGTAGAATGAGTAACATCTGTAGAAAGAAATAATGCAAGAATTAGATCAATTGCAAAAATTGGGCGTTTGGTAGATACAGAGATGCAGTATTAGCGAAATTGAACGTTATGGAGAAATTGAAGTTGCGGTGAAAGCAGAGAAGCGGGAAACGAGCAGAGAAGCAGATTTCTTGAAAAGTAGAGAAATGGTTGTGAAATGAACAATGAGCAGCTGGAATGTGGAGATTGTTTGAAATGGAGATGTTAATGTATGTAATTAGAAGAAGTGAGTGGAGATAGAGCGATTTTTATAAATGGAGAAACTTTAACTTTCAGAGAAGGAGCAGAAGCTTCAAGAAGTGAATTGCATGGATTTGGCAAATATGTAGAATGAGTGAGATCTGTAGATAGAAATAATGCTAGAATTTGATCAATTGCAAAAATTGGGCTTTTGGTAGATAGAGAGATGCAATATTAGCGAAATTGAAAGATATGGAGAAATTGAAGTTGCGGTGAATGCGGAGAAGCTGCAAAAGAGCAGAGAAGCAGAGTTGTTGAAACGGAGAGAAGTGGATGTGAAATGAATGATGAGCAGTTGAAAATGTGGAGATTGCCTGAAATAGAGATGTTAATGTTTGTAACTCGAAGAAATGAGTTGAGATAGAGCAATTGTTAGAAATGGAGAAGCTTTTACTTTCAGAGAAGGAGCACAAGCTTCAAGAAGTGAATTTCATGCAATTGGCAAATATGTAGAATGAGAAAGATCTGTAGATAGGAATAATGCTAGAAGTTCATCCATTGGAAAAATTGGACATTTGGTAGATGCAGAGATGCAGCATTAGCGAAATTGAAGGATATGGAGCAATTGAAGTTGCGGTGAATGCGGAGGAGCTGGAAGAGTGCAGAATGTGTTCAACTCCAAGAAAGTGAGAACTTGCATATACAGAAAAGCAGATTTGTTGAAAAGCAGAGAAGTGGATGTGCAATGAATGATGAGCAGCTAGAATGTGGAGATTGTCTGAAATAGAGATGTTAATGTATGGAAATCGAAGAAATGACTGGAGATAGAGCAATTGTTAGAAACGGAGATACGTATACATTCAATGAAGGAGCACAAGCTTCAAGAAGTGAATTGCATGGATTTGGCAAATATTTAGAATGAGTAACATCTGTAGATAGAAATAATGCAGAATTTGATCAATTGGAAAAATTGGACGTTTGGTAGGTACAGAGATGCAGTATTAGCGAAATTGAACGTTATGGAGAAATTGAAGTTGCGGTGAATGCGGAGAAGCGCGAAAAGAGCAGAGAAGCAGATTTCTTGAAAAGGAGAGAAATGGTTGTGAAATGAACAATGATCAGCTGGAAATGTGGAGATTGTTTGAAATAGAGATGTTAATGTATGTAATTAGAAGAAAGGTGTGGAGATAGATCAATTGTTGAAAAGGGAGAAGTTTATACTTTCAGAGACGGAGCAAAAGCTTCAAGAAGTGAATTGCATGGATTTGGCAAATATGTAGAAGGAGTAAAATCTGTAGATAAAAACAATGCTAGAATATGATCACTTGCAAAAATTGGGCGTTTGGTAGGTACAGAGATTCTGAATTAGCGAAATTGAACGATATGGAGAAATTGAAGTTGCAGTGAATGCGGAGAAGCTGCAAAATTGCAGAGAAGCACATTTGTTGAAAATGAGAGAAGTGGATGTGAAATGAATAATGAGCAGCTGGAAATGTGGAGATTGTTTGAAATAGAGATGTTAATGTGTATAAATAAAAGAAATGAGTGGAGATAGAGCGATTGTTAGAAATGGAGAAGCTTTTACTTTCAGAGAAGGAGCACAAGCTTGAAGAAGTGAATTGCATGGATTTGGCAAATGCGTAGAATGAGTAACATCTGTAGATAGAAATAATGCAAGTATTTGATCAATTGCAAAAATTGGGCGTTTGGTAGATACAGAGATGCAGTATTAGCGAATCTCATCGATATGGAGAAATTGAAGTTGCGGAGAAGCTGCAAAAGTGCAGAGAAGCAGATTTGTTGAAAAGGAGAGAAGAGGATGTGAAATGAATGAAAATGTGGAGATTGTCTGAAATAGAGATGTTAATGTATGTAACTCGAAGTTGAGATAGAGAAATTGTTAGAAACGGAGAAACGTATACTTTCAGAGCAGGAGCACAAGCTTCAATAAGTGAATTGCATGGATTTGGCAAATATGTAGAATGAGTTGTTACTGTAGATAGAAATAATGCAAGAATTAGATCAATTGCAAAAATTGGGCGTTTGGTAGATAGAGAGATGCAGTATTAGCGAAATTGAACGTTATGGAGAAATTGAAGTTGCGGTGAAACAAGAGAATCGGGAAACAAGCAGAGCAGCAGATTTCTTGAAAAGTAGAGAAATGGTTGTGAAATGAAAAATGTGCAGCTGGAAAGGTGGAGATTGTTTGAAATGGAGATGTTAATGTATGTTATTAGAAGAAAGGTGTGGAGATAGAGCAATTGTTGAAAAGGGAGAAGTTTATACTTTCAGAGACGGAGCAAAAGCTTCAAGAAGTGAATTGCATGGATTTGGCAAATATGTAGGAGGAGTAACATCTGTAGATAAAAATAATGCTAGAATATGATCAATTGCAATAATTGGGCGTTTGGTAAGTACAGAGATTCAGAATTAGCGAAATTGAAAGATACGGAGATATTGAAGTTGCGGTGAATGCGGAGAAGCTGCAAAATTGCAGAGAAGCACATTTGTTGAAAATGAGAGAAGTGGATGTGAAATGAATAATGAGCAGCTGGAAATGTGGAGATTGTTTGAAACAGAGATGTTAATGTGTATAAATAAAATAAATGAGCGGAGATAGAGCGATTGTTAGAAATGGAGAAGCTTTTACTATCAGAGAAGGAGCACAAGCTTCAACAAATGAATTGCATGGATTTGGCAAATGCGTACAATGAGTAACATCTGTAGATAGAAATAATGCAAGAATTTGATCAATTGCAAAAAGAGGGCGTTTGGTAGATACAGAGATGCAGTATTAGCGAACCTCATCGATATGGAGAAATTGAAGTTGCGGAGAAGCTGCAAAAGTGCAGAGAAGCAGATTTGTTGAAAAGGAGAGAAATGGTTGTGAAATGAACAATGAGCAGCTGGAAATGTGGAGATTGTTTGAAATAGAGATGTTAATGTATGTAATTAGAAGAAAGGTGTGGAGATAGAGCCATTGTTGAAAAGGGAGAGGTTTATACTTTCAGAGACGGAGCAAAAGCTTCAAGAAGTGAATTGCATGGAATTGGCAAATATGTGGGATGAGTGACATCTGCAGATAATAATTATGCTAGAATATGATCAATTGCAAAAATTGGGCGTTTGGTAGGTACAGAGATTCAGAGTTAGCGAAATTGAATGATATGGATAAATTGAAGTTGACGTGAATGCGGAGAAGCTGCAAAATTGCAGAGAAGCACATTTGTTGAAAATGAGAGAAGTGGATGTGAAATGAATAATGAGCAGCTGGAAATGTGGAGATTGTTTGAAATAGAGATGTTAATGTGTATAAATAAAATAATTGAGCGGAGATAGAGCGATTGTTAGAAATCGAGAAGCTTTTACTATCAGAGAAGGAGCACAAGTTTCAACAAATCAATTGCATTGATTTGGCAAATGCGTACAATGAGTAACATGTGTAGATAGAAATATGCTAGAATTTGTTCAATTGCAAAAATTGGCCGTTTGGTACATACAGAGATGCAGTATTAGCGAATTTGATAGATATGGAGGAACTGAAGTTGCGGTGAATGCGGAGAAGCTGCAAAATTGCAGAGAAGCACATTTGTTGAAAATGAGGGAAGTGGATGTGAAATGCATGATGAGCAGTTGAAAATGTGGAGATTGTCTGAAATAAAGATGTTAATGTGTATAAATGGAAGAAATGATTGAAGGTAGAGCGATTGTTAGAAATGGAGAAGTTAATACTTTCAGACAAGGAGCACAAGCTTCAAGAAGTGAATTGCATGCATTTGGCAAATGCGTAGAATGAGAAACATCTGCAGATTGAAATAATGCAAGAATTTGATCAATTGCAAAAATTGGGCGTTTGGTAGATACAGAGATGCAGTATTAGCGAACCTCATCGATATGGAGAAATTGAAGTTGCGGAGAAGCTGCAAAAGTGCAGAGAAGCAGATTTGTTGAAAAGGAGAGAAGAGGATGTGAAATGAATGATGAGCAGTTGAAAATGTGGAGATTGTCTGAATTAGAGATGTTAATGTATGTAACTCGGAGAAATGAGTTGAGATAGAGCAATTGTTAGAAACCGAGAAAAGTATACTTTCAGAAAAGGAGCAAAAGCTTCAAGAAGTGAATTGCATGGATTTGGCAAATATGTAGAATGAGTAACATCTGTAGATAGAAATAATGCAAGAATTAGATCAATTGCAAAAATTGGGCGTTTGGTAGATAGAGAGATGCAGTATTAGCGAAATTGATCGTTATGGGGAAATTGAAGTTGCGGTGAAAGCAGAGAAGCGGGAAACGAGCAGAGAAGCAGATTTCTTGAAAAGTAGAGAAATGGTTGTGAAATGAACAATGAGCAGCTGGAAATGTGGAGATTGTTTGAAATGGAGATGTCAATGTATGTAATTAGAAGAAGTGAGTTGAGATAGAGCGATTTTTATGAATGGAGAAACTTTACCTTTCAGAGAAGGAGCAGAAGCTTCAAGAAGTGAATTGCATGGATTTGGCAAATATGTAGAATGAGTGACATCTGTAGATAGGAATAATGCTAGAATATGATCAATTGCAAAAATTGGGCGTTTGGTAGATAGAGAGATGCAGTATTAGCGAAATTGAAAGATATGGAAAAATTGAAGTTGCGGTGAATGCGGAGAAGCTGCAAAATTGCAGAGAAGCACATTTGTTGAAAATGAGAGAAGTGGATGTGAAATGAATAATGAGCAGCTGGAAATGTGGAGATTGTTTGAAATGGAGATGTTAATGTATGTAATTAGAAGAAGTGAGTTGAGATAGAGCGATTTTTATGAATGGAGAAACTTTACCTTTCAGAGAAGGAGCAGAAGCTTCAAGAAGTGAATTGCATGGATTTGGCAAATATGTAGAATGAGTGACATCTGTAGATAGGAATAATGCTAGAATTAGATCAATTGCAAAAATTGGGCGTTTGGTAGATAGAGAGATGCAGTATTAGCGAAATTGAACGTTGTGGAGAAATTGAAGTTGCGGTGAAACAAGAGAAGCGGGAAACGAGCAGAGAAGCAGATTTCTTGAAAACTAGAGAAATGGTTGTTGAATGAATAATGTGCAGCTGGAAAGGTGGAGATTGTTTGAAATGGAGATGTTAATGTATGTTATTAGAAGAAAGGTGTGGAGATAGAGCAATTGTTGAAAAGGGAGAAGTTTATACTTTCAGAGACGGAGCAAAAGCTTCAAGAAGTGAATTGCATGGATTTGGCAAATATGTAGAAGGAGAGACATCTGTAGATAAAAACAATGCTAGAATATGATCAATTGCAAAAATTGGGCGTTTGGTAGGTACAGAGATTCAGAATGAGCGAAATTGAAAGATATTGAGAAATTGAAGTTGCGGTGAATGCGGAGAAGCTGCAAAATTGCAGAGAAGCACATTTGTTGAAAATGAGAGAAGTGGATGTGAAATGAATAATGAGCAGCTGGAAATGTGGAGATTGTTTGAAATAGAGATGTTAATGTGTATAAATAAAAGAAATGAGTGGTTTTAGAGAGATTGTTAGAAATGGAGAAGCGTTTACTTTCAGAGAAGGAGCACAAGCTTCAAGAAGTGAATTGCATGGATTTGGCAAATGCGTAGAATGAGTAACATCTGCAGATAGAAATAATGCAAGAATTTGATCAATTGCAAAAATTGGGCGTTTGGTAGATACAGAGATGCAGTATTAGCGAAATTGAACGTTATGGAGAAATTGAAGTTGCGGTGAAAGCAGAGAAGCGGGAAACGAGCAGAGAAGCAGAGTTGTTGAAACGGAGAGAAGTGGATGTGAAATGAATGATGAGCAGTTGAAAATGTGGAGATTGCCTGAAATAGAGATGTTAATGTTTGTAACTCGAAGAAATGAGTTGAGATAGAGCAATTGTTAGAAATGGAGAAGCTTTTACTTTCAGAGAAGGAGCACAAGCTTCAAGAAGTGAATTTCATGCAATTGGCAAATATGTAGAATGAGAAAGATCTGTAGATAGGAATAATGCTAGAAGTTCATCCATTGGAAAAATTGGACATTTGGTAGATGCAGAGATGCAGCATTAGCGAAATTGAAGGATATGGAGCAATTGAAGTTGCGGTGAATGCGGAGGAGCTGGAAGAGTGCAGAATGTGTTCAACTCCAAGAAAGTGAGAACTTGCATATACAGAAAAGCAGATTTGTTGAAAAGCAGAGAAGTGGATGTGCAATGAATGATGAGCAGCTAGAATGTGGAGATTGTCTGAAATAGAGATGTTAATGTATGGAAATCGAAGAAATGACTGGAGATAGAGCAATTGTTAGAAACGGAGATACGTATACATTCAGTGAAGGAGCACACGCTTCAAGAAGTGAATTGCATGGATTTGGCAAATATTTAGAATGAGTAACATCTGTAGATAGAAATAATGCAGAATTTGATCAATTGGAAAAATTGGACGTTTGGTAGGTACAGAGATGCAGTATTAGCGAAATTGAACGTTATGGAGAAATTGAAGTTGCGGTGAATGCGGAGAAGCGCGAAAAGAGCAGAGAAGCAGATTTCTTGAAAAGGAGAGAAATGGTTGTGAAATGAACAATGATCAGCTGGAAATGTGGAGATTGTTTGAAATAGAGATGTTAATGTATGTAATTAGAAGAAAGGTGTGGAGATAGATCAATTGTTGAAAAGGGAGAAGTTTATACTTTCAGAGACGGAGCAAAAGCTTCAAGAAGTGAATTGCATGGATTTGGAAAATATGTAGAAGGAGTAAAATCTGTAGATAAAAACAATGCTAGAATATGATCACTTGCAAAAATTGGGCGTTTGGTAGGTACAGAGATTCTGAATTAGCGAAATTGAAAGATATGGAGAAATTGAAGTTGCAGTGAATGCGGAGAAGCTGCAAAATTGCAGAGAAGCACATTTGTTGAAAATGAGAGAAGTGGATGTGAAATGAATAATGAGCAGCTGGAAATGTGGAGATTGTTTGAAATAGAGATGTTAATGTGTATAAATAAAAGAAATGAGTGGAGATAGAGCGATTGTTAGAAATGGAGAAGCTTTTACTTTCAGAGAAGGAGCACAAGCTTGAAGAAGTGAATTGCATGGATTTGGCAAATGCGTAGAATGAGAAACATCTGTAGATAGAAATAATGCAAGTATTTGATCAATTGCAAAAATTGGGCGTTTGGTAGATACAGAGATGCAGTATTAGCGAATCTCATCGATATGGAGAAATTGAAGTTGCGGAGAAGCTGCAAAAGTGCAGAGAAGCAGATTTGTTGAAAAGGAGAGAAGAGGATGTGAAATGAATGAAAATGTGGAGATTGTCTGAAATAGAGATGTTAATGTATGTAACTTGAAGTTGAGATAGAGAAATTGTTAGAAACGGAGAAACGTATACTTTCAGAGAAGGAGCACAAGCTTCAATAAGTGAATTGCATGGATTTGGCAAATATGTAGAATGAGTTGTTACTGTAGATAGAAATAATGCAAGAATTAGATCAATTGCAAAAATTGGGCGTTTGGTAGATAGAGAGATGCAGTATTAGCGAAATTGAACGTTATGGAGAAATTGAAGTTGCGGTGAAACAAGAGAATCGGGAAACAAGCAGAGCAGCAGATTTCTTGAAAAGTAGAGAAATGGTTGTGAAATGAAAAATGTGCAGCTGGAAAGGTGGAGATTGTTTGAAATGGAGATGTTAATGTATGTTATTAGAAGAAAGGTGTGGAGATAGAGCAATTGTTGAAAAGGGAGAAGTTTATACTTTCAGAGACGGAGCAAAAGCTTCAAGAAGTGAATTGCATGGATTTGGCAAATATGTAGGAGGAGTAACATCTGTAGATAAAAATAATGCTAGAATATGATCAATTGCAATAATTGGGCGTTTGGTAAGTACAGAGATTCAGAATTAGCGAAATTGAAAGATACGGAGATATTGAAGTTGCGGTGAATGCGGAGAAGCTGCAAAATTGCAGAGAAGCACATTTGTTGAAAATGAGAGAAGTGGATGTGAAATGAATAATGAGCAGCTGGAAATGTGGAGATTGTTTGAAACAGAGATGTTAATGTGTATAAATAAAATAAATGAGCGGAGATAGAGCGATTGTTAGAAATGGAGAAGCTTTTACTATCAGAGAAGGAGCACAATCTTCAACAAATGAATTGCATGGATTTGGCAAATGCGTACAATGAGTAACATCTGTAGATAGAAATAATGCAAGAATTTGATCAATTGCAAAAAGAGGGCGTTTGGTAGATACAGAGATGCAGTATTAGCGAACCTCATCGATATGGAGAAATTGAAGTTGCGGAGAAGCTGCAAAAGTGCAGAGAAGCAGATTTGTTGAAAGGGAGAGAAATGGTTGTGAAATGAACAATGAGCAGCTGGAAATGTGGAGATTGTTTGAAATAGAGATGTTAATGTATGTAATTAGAAGAAAGGTGTGGAGATAGAGCCATTGTTGAAAAGGGAGAGGTTTATACTTTCAGAGACGGAGCAAAAGCTTCAAGAAGTGAATTGCATGGAATTGGCAAATATGTGGGATGAGTGACATCTGCAGATAATAATTATGCTAGAATATGATCAATTGCAAAAATTGGGCGTTTGGTAGGTACAGAGATTCAGAGTTAGCGAAATTGAATGATATGGATAAATTGAAGTTGACGTGAATGCGGAGAAGCTGCAAAATTGCAGAGAAGCACATTTGTTGAAAATGAGAGAAGTGGATGTGAAATGAATAATGAGCAGCTGGAAATGTGGAGATTGTTTGAAATAGAGATGTTAATGTGTATAAATAAAATAATTGAGCGGAGATAGAGCGATTGTTAGAAATCGAGAAGCTTTTACTATCAGAGAAGGAGCACAAGTTTCAACAAATCACTTGCATTGATTTGGCAAATGCGTACAATGAGTAACATGTGTAGATAGAAATATGCTAGAATTTGTTCAATTGCAAAAATTGGCCGTTTGGTACATAGAGAGATGCAGTATTAGCGAATTTGATAGATATGGAGGAACTGAAGTTGCGGTGAATGCGGAGAAGCTGCAAAATTGCAGAGAAGCACATTTGTTGAAAATGAGGGAAGTGGATGTGAAATGCATGATGAGCAGTTGAAAATGTGGAGATTGTCTGAAATAAAGATGTTAATGTGTATAAATGGAAGAAATGATTGAAGGTAGAGCGATTGTTAGAAATGGAGAAGTTAATACTTTCAGACAAGGAGCACAAGCTTCAAGAAGTGAATTGCATGCATTTGGCAAATGCGTAGAATGAGAAACATCTGCAGATTGAAATAATGCAAGAATTTGATCAATTGCAAAAATTGGGCGTTTGGTAGATACAGAGATGCAGTATTAGCGAACCTCATCGATATGGAGAAATTGAAGTTGCGGAGAAGCTGCAAAAGTGCAGAGAAGCAGATTTGTTGAAAAGGAGAGAAGAGGATGTGAAATGAATGATGAGCAGTTGAAAATGTGGAGATTGTCTGAATTAGAGATGTTAATGTATGTAACTCGGAGAAATGAGTTGAGATAGAGCAATTGTTAGAAACCGAGAAAAGTATACTTTCAGAAAAGGAGCAAAAGCTTCAAGAAGTGAATTGCATGGATTTGGCAAATATGTAGAATGAGTAACATCTGTAGATAGAAATAATGCAAGAATTAGATCAATTGCAAAAATTGGGCGTTTGGTAGATAGAGAGATGCAGTATTAGCGAAATTGATCGTTATGGGGAAATTGAAGTTGCGGTGAAAGCAGAGAAGCGGGAAACGAGCAGAGAAGCAGATTTCTTGAAAAGTAGAGAAATGGTTGTGAAATGAACAATGAGCAGCTGGAAATGTGGAGATTGTTTGAAATGGAGATGTTAATGTATGTAATTAGAAGAAGTGAGTTGAGATAGAGCGATTTTTATGAATGGAGAAACTTTAACTTTCAGAGAAGGAGCAGAAGCTTCAAGAAGTGAATTGCATGGATTTGGCAAATATGTAGAATGAGTGACATCTGTAGATAGGAATAATGCTAGAATATGATCAATTGCAAAAATTGGGCGTTTGGTAGATAGAGAGATGCAGTATTAGCGAAATTGAAAGATATGGAAAAATTGAAGTTGCGGTGAATGCGGAGAAGCTGCAAAATTGCAGAGAAGCACATTTGTTGAAAATGAGAGAAGTGGATGTGAAATGAATAATGAGCAGCTGGAAATGTGGAGATTGTTTGAAATGGAGATGTTAATGTATGTAATTAGAAGAAATGAGTTGAGATAGAGCAATTGTTAGAAATGGAGAAACTTTACCTTTCAGAGAAGGAGCAGAAGCTTCAAGAAGTGAATTGCATGGATTTGGCAAATATGTAGAATGAGTGACATCTGTAGATAGGAATAATGCTAGAATTAGATCAATTGCAAAAATTGGGCGTTTGGTAGATAGAGAGATGCAGTATTAGCGAAATTGAACGTTGTGGAGAAATTGAAGTTGCGGTGAAACAAGAGAAGCGGGAAACGAGCAGAGAAGCAGATTTCTTGAAAACTAGAGAAATGGTTGTTGAATGAATAATGTGCAGCTGGAAAGGTGGAGATTGTTTGAAATGGAGATGTTAATGTATGTTATTAGAAGAAAGGTGTGGAGATAGAGCAATTGTTGAAAAGGGAGAAGTTTATACTTTCAGAGACGGAGCAAAAGCTTCAAGAAGTGAATTGCATGGATTTGGCAAATATGTAGAAGGAGAGACATCTGTAGATAAAAACAATGCTAGAATATGATCAATTGCAAAAATTGGGCGTTTGGTAGGTACAGAGATTCAGAATGAGCGAAATTGAAAGATATTGAGAAATTGAAGTTGCGGTGAATGCGGAGAAGCTGCAAAATTGCAGAGAAGCACATTTGTTGAAAATGAGAGAAGTGGATGTGAAATGAATAATGAGCAGCTGGAAATGTGGAGATTGTTTGAAATAGAGATGTTAATGTGTATAAATAAAAGAAATGAGTGGTTTTAGAGAGATTGTTAGAAATGGAGAAGCGTTTACTTTCAGAGAAGGAGCACAAGCTTCAAGAAGTGAATTGCATGGATTTGGCAAATGCGTAGAATGAGTAACATCTGCAGATAGAAATAATGCAAGAATTTGATCAATTGCAAAAATTGGGCGTTTGGTAGATACAGAGATGCAGTATTAGCGAAATTGAACGTTATGGAGAAATTGAAGTTGCGGTGAAAGCAGAGAAGCGGGAAACGAGCAGAGAAGCAGATTTCTTGAAAAGTAGAGAAATGGTTGTGAAATGAACAATGAGCAGCTGGAATGTGGAGATTGTTTGAAATGGAGATGTTAATGTATGTAATTAGAAGAAGTGAGTGGAGATAGAGCGATTTTTATAAATGGAGAAACTTTAACTTTCAGAGAAGGAGCAGAAGCTTCAAGAAGTGAATTGCATGGATTTGGCAAATATGTAGAATGAGTGAGATCTGTAGATAGAAATAATGCTAGAATTTGATCAATTGCAAAAATTGGGCTTTTGGTAGATAGAGAGATGCAATATTAGCGAAATTGAAAGATATGGAGAAATTGAAGTTGCGGTGAATGCGGAGAAGCTGCAAAAGAGCAGAGAAGCAGAGTTGTTGAAACGGAGAGAAGTGGATGTGAAATGAATGATGAGCAGTTGAAAATGTGGAGATTGCCTGAAATAGAGATGTTAATGTTTGTAACTCGAAGAAATGAGTTGAGATAGAGCAATTGTTAGAAATGGAGAAGCTTTTACTTTCAGAGAAGGAGCACAAGCTTCAAGAAGTGAATTTCATGCAATTGGCAAATATGTAGAATGAGAAAGATCTGTAGATAGGAATAATGCTAGAAGTTCATCCATTGGAAAAATTGGACATTTGGTAGATGCAGAGATGCAGCATTAGCGAAATTGAAGGATATGGAGCAATTGAAGTTGCGGTGAATGCGGAGGAGCTGGAAGAGTGCAGAATGTGTTCAACTCCAAGAAAGTGAGAACTTGCATATACAGAAAAGCAGATTTGTTGAAAAGCAGAGAAGTGGATGTGCAATGAATGATGAGCAGCTAGAATGTGGAGATTGTCTGAAATAGAGATGTTAATGTATGGAAATCGAAGAAATGACTGGAGATAGAGCAATTGTTAGAAACGGAGATACGTATACATTCAGTGAAGGAGCACAAGCTTCAAGAAGTGAATTGCATGGATTTGGCAAATATTTAGAATGAGTAACATCTGTAGATAGAAATAATGCAGAATTTGATCAATTGGAAAAATTGGACGTTTGGTAGGTACAGAGATGCAGTATTAGCGAAATTGAACGTTATGGAGAAATTGAAGTTGCGGTGAATGCGGAGAAGCGCGAAAAGAGCAGAGAAGCAGATTTCTTGAAAAGGAGAGAAATGGTTGTGAAATGAACAATGATCAGCTGGAAATGTGGAGATTGTTTGAAATAGAGATGTTAATGTATGTAATTAGAAGAAAGGTGTGGAGATAGATCAATTGTTGAAAAGGGAGAAGTTTATACTTTCAGAGACGGAGCAAAAGCTTCAAGAAGTGAATTGCATGGATTTGGCAAATATGTAGAAGGAGTAAAATCTGTAGATAAAAACAATGCTAGAATATGATCACTTGCAAAAATTGGGCGTTTGGTAGGTACAGAGATTCTGAATTAGCGAAATTGAAAGATATGGAGAAATTGAAGTTGCAGTGAATGCGGAGAAGCTGCAAAATTGCAGAGAAGCACATTTGTTGAAAATGAGAGAAGTGGATGTGAAATGAATAATGAGCAGCTGGAAATGTGGAGATTGTTTGAAATAGAGATGTTAATGTGTATAAATAAAAGAAATGAGTGGAGATAGAGCGATTGTTAGAAATGGAGAAGCTTTTACTTTCAGAGAAGGAGCACAAGCTTGAAGAAGTGAATTGCATGGATTTGGCAAATGCGTAGAATGAGTAACATCTGTAGATAGAAATAATGCAAGTATTTGATCAATTGCAAAAATTGGGCGTTTGGTAGATACAGAGATGCAGTATTAGCGAATCTCATCGATATGGAGAAATTGAAGTTGCGGAGAAGCTGCAAAAGTGCAGAGAAGCAGATTTGTTGAAAAGGAGAGAAGAGGATGTGAAATGAATGAAAATGTGGAGATTGTCTGAAATAGAGATGTTAATGTATGTAACTCGAAGTTGAGATAGAGAAATTGTTAGAAACGGAGAAACGTATACTTTCAGAGCAGGAGCACAAGCTTCAATAAGTGAATTGCATGGATTTGGCAAATATGTAGAATGAGTTGTTACTGTAGATAGAAATAATGCAAGAATTAGATCAATTGCAAAAATTGGGCGTTTGGTAGATAGAGAGATGCAGTATTAGCGAAATTGAACGTTATGGAGAAATTGAAGTTGCGGTGAAACAAGAGAATCGGGAAACAAGCAGAGCAGCAGATTTCTTGAAAAGTAGAGAAATGGTTGTGAAATGAAAAATGTGCAGCTGGAAAGGTGGAGATTGTTTGAAATGGAGATGTTAATGTATGTTATTAGAAGAAAGGTGTGGAGATAGAGCAATTGTTGAAAAGGGAGAAGTTTATACTTTCAGAGACGGAGCAAAAGCTTCAAGAAGTGAATTGCATGGATTTGGCAAATATGTAGGAGGAGTAACATCTGTAGATAAAAATAATGCTAGAATATGATCAATTGCAATAATTGGGCGTTTGGTAAGTACAGAGATTCAGAATTAGCGAAATTGAAAGATACGGAGATATTGAAGTTGCGGTGAATGCGGAGAAGCTGCAAAATTGCAGAGAAGCACATTTGTTGAAAATGAGAGAAGTGGATGTGAAATGAATAATGAGCAGCTGGAAATGTGGAGATTGTTTGAAACAGAGATGTTAATGTGTATAAATAAAATAAATGAGCGGAGATAGAGCGATTGTTAGAAATGGAGAAGCTTTTACTATCAGAGAAGGAGCACAAGCTTCAACAAATGAATTGCATGGATTTGGCAAATGCGTACAATGAGTAACATCTGTAGATAGAAATAATGCAAGAATTTGATCAATTGCAAAAAGAGGGCGTTTGGTAGATACAGAGATGCAGTATTAGCGAACCTCATCGATATGGAGAAATTGAAGTTGCGGAGAAGCTGCAAAAGTGCAGAGAAGCAGATTTGTTGAAAGGGAGAGAAATGGTTGTGAAATGAACAATGAGCAGCTGGAAATGTGGAGATTGTTTGAAATAGAGATGTTAATGTATGTAATTAGAAGAAAGGTGTGGAGATAGAGCCATTGTTGAAAAGGGAGAGGTTTATACTTTCAGAGACGGAGCAAAAGCTTCAAGAAGTGAATTGCATGGAATTGGCAAATATGTGGGATGAGTGACATCTGCAGATAATAATTATGCTAGAATATGATCAATTGCAAAAATTGGGCGTTTGGTAGGTACAGAGATTCAGAGTTAGCGAAATTGAATGATATGGATAAATTGAAGTTGACGTGAATGCGGAGAAGCTGCAAAATTGCAGAGAAGCACATTTGTTGAAAATGAGAGAAGTGGATGTGAAATGAATAATGAGCAGCTGGAAATGTGGAGATTGTTTGAAATAGAGATGTTAATGTGTATAAATAAAATAATTGAGCGGAGATAGAGCGATTGTTAGAAATCGAGAAGCTTTTACTATCAGAGAAGGAGCACAAGTTTCAACAAATCAATTGCATTGATTTGGCAAATGCGTACAATGAGTAACATGTGTAGATAGAAATATGCTAGAATTTGTTCAATTGCAAAAATTGGCCGTTTGGTACATACAGAGATGCAGTATTAGCGAATTTGATAGATATGGAGGAACTGAAGTTGCGGTGAATGCGGAGAAGCTGCAAAATTGCAGAGAAGCACATTTGTTGAAAATGAGGGAAGTGGATGTGAAATGCATGATGAGCAGTTGAAAATGTGGAGATTGTCTGAAATAAAGATGTTAATGTGTATAAATGGAAGAAATGATTGAAGGTAGAGCGATTGTTAGAAATGGAGAAGTTAATACTTTCAGACAAGGAGCACAAGCTTCAAGAAGTGAATTGCATGCATTTGGCAAATGCGTAGAATGAGAAACATCTGCAGATTGAAATAATGCAAGAATTTGATCAATTGCAAAAATTGGGCGTTTGGTAGATACAGAGATGCAGTATTAGCGAACCTCATCGATATGGAGAAATTGAAGTTGCGGAGAAGCTGCAAAAGTGCAGAGAAGCAGATTTGTTGAAAAGGAGAGAAGAGGATGTGAAATGAATGATGAGCAGTTGAAAATGTGGAGATTGTCTGAATTAGAGATGTTAATGTATGTAACTCGGAGAAATGAGTTGAGATAGAGCAATTGTTAGAAACGGAGAAAAGTATACTTTCAGAAAAGGAGCAAAAGCTTCAAGAAGTGAATTGCATGGATTTGGCAAATATGTAGAATGAGTAACATCTGTAGATAGAAATAATGCAAGAATTAGATCAATTGCAAAAATTGGGCGTTTGGTAGATAGAGAGATGCAGTATTAGCGAAATTGATCGTTATGGGGAAATTGAAGTTGCGGTGAAAGCAGAGAAGCGGGAAACGAGCAGAGAAGCAGATTTCTTGAAAAGGAGAGAAATGGTTGTGAAATGAACAATGAGCAGCTGGAAATGTGGAGATTGTTTGAAATGGAGATGTTAATGTATGTAATTAGAAGAAGTGAGTTGAGATAGAGCGATTTTTATGAATGGAGAAACTTTACCTTTCAGAGAAGGAGCAGAAGCTTCAAGAAGTGAATTGCATGGATTTGGCAAATATGTAGAATGAGTGACATCTGTAGATAGGAATAATGCTAGAATATGATCAATTGCAAAAATTGGGCGTTTGGTAGATAGAGAGATGCAGTATTAGCGAAATTGAAAGATATGGAAAAATTGAAGTTGCGGTGAATGCGGAGAAGCTGCAAAATTGCAGAGAAGCACATTTGTTGAAAATGAGAGAAGTGGATGTGAAATGAATAATGAGCAGCTGGAAATGTGGAGATTGTTTGAAATGGAGATGTTAATGTATGTAATTAGAAGAAGTGAGTTGAGATAGAGCGATTTTTATGAATGGAGAAACTTTACCTTTCAGAGAAGGAGCAGAAGCTTCAAGAAGTGAATTGCATGGATTTGGCAAATATGTAGAATGAGTGACATCTGTAGATAGGAATAATGCTAGAATTAGATCAATTGCAAAAATTGGGCGTTTGGTAGATAGAGAGATGCAGTATTAGCGAAATTGAACGTTGTGGAGAAATTGAAGTTGCGGTGAAACAAGAGAAGCGGGAAACGAGCAGAGAAGCAGATTTCTTGAAAACTAGAGAAATGGTTGTTGAATGAATAATGTGCAGCTGGAAAGGTGGAGATTGTTTGAAATGGAGATGTTAATGTATGTTATTAGAAGAAAGGTGTGGAGATAGAGCAATTGTTGAAAAGGGAGAAGTTTATACTTTCAGAGACGGAGCAAAAGCTTCAAGAAGTGAATTGCATGGATTTGGCAAATATGTAGAAGGAGAGACATCTGTAGATAAAAACAATGCTAGAATATGATCAATTGCAAAAATTGGGCGTTTGGTAGGTACAGAGATTCAGAATGAGCGAAATTGAAAGATATTGAGAAATTGAAGTTGCGGTGAATGCGGAGAAGCTGCAAAATTGCAGAGAAGCACATTTGTTGAAAATGAGAGAAGTGGATGTGAAATGAATAATGAGCAGCTGGAAATGTGGAGATTGTTTGAAATAGAGATGTTAATGTGTATAAATAAAAGAAATGAGTGGTTTTAGAGAGATTGTTAGAAATGGAGAAGCGTTTACTTTCAGAGAAGGAGCACAAGCTTCAAGAAGTGAATTGCATGGATTTGGCAAATGCGTAGAATGAGTAACATCTGCAGATAGAAATAATGCAAGAATTTGATCAATTGCAAAAATTGGGCGTTTGGTAGATACAGAGATGCAGTATTAGCGAAATTGAACGTTATGGAGAAATTGAAGTTGCGGTGAAAGCAGAGAAGCGGGAAACGAGCAGAGAAGCAGATTTCTTGAAAAGTAGAGAAATGGTTGTGAAATGAACAATGAGCAGCTGGAATGTGGAGATTGTTTGAAATGGAGATGTTAATGTATGTAATTAGAAGAAGTGAGTGGAGATAGAGCGATTTTTATAAATGGAGAAACTTTAACTTTCAGAGAAGGAGCAGAAGCTTCAAGAAGTGAATTGCATGGATTTGGCAAATATGTAGAATGAGTGAGATCTGTAGATAGAAATAATGCTAGAATTTGATCAATTGCAAAAATTGGGCTTTTGGTAGATAGAGAGATGCAATATTAGCGAAATTGAAAGATATGGAGAAATTGAAGTTGCGGTGAATGCGGAGAAGCTGCAAAAGAGCAGAGAAGCAGAGTTGTTAAAACGGAGAGAAGTGGATGTGAAATGAATGATGAGCAGTTGAAAATGTGGAGATTGCCTGAAATAGAGATGTTAATGTATGTAACTCGAAGAAATGAGTTGAGATAGAGCAATTGTTAGAAATGGAGAAGCTTTTACTTTCAGAGAAGGAGCACAAGCTTCAAGAAGTGAATTTCATGCAATTGGCAAATATGTAGAATGAGAAAGATCTGTAGATAGGAATAATGCTAGAAGTTCATCCATTGGAAAAATTGGACATTTGGTAGATGCAGAGATGCAGCATTAGCGAAATTGAAGGATATGGAGCAATTGAAGTTGCGGTGAATGCGGAGGAGCTGAAAGAGTGCAGAATGTGTTCAACTCCAAGAAAGTGAGAACTTGCATATACAGAAAAGCAGATTTGTTGAAAAGCAGAGAAGTGGATGTGCAATGAATGATGAGCAGCTAGAATGTGGAGATTGTCTGAAATAGAGATGTTAATGTATGGAAATCGAAGAAATGACTGGAGATAGAGCAATTGTTAGAAACGGAGATACGTATACATTCAGTGAAGGAGCACAAGCTTCAAGAAGTGAATTGCATGGATTTGGCAAAGATTTAGAATGAGTAACATCTGTAGATAGAAATAATGCAGAATTTGATCAATTGGAAAAATTGGACGTTTGGTAGGTACAGAGATGCAGTATTAGCGAAATTGAACGTTATGGAGAAATTGAAGTTGCGGTGAATGCGGAGAAGCGCGAAAAGAGCAGAGAAGCAGATTTCTTGAAAAGGACAGAAACGGTTGTGAAATGAACAATGATCAGCTGGAAATGTGGAGATTGTTTGAAATAGAGATGTTAATGTATGTAATTAGGAGAAAGGTGTGGAGATAGAGCAATTGTTGAAAATGGAGAGGTTTATACTTTCAGAGAAGGAGCAAAAGCTTCAAGAAGTGAATTGCATGGATATGGCAAATATGTGGGATGAGTAACATCAGCATATAATAATAATGCTAGAATATGATCAATTGCAAAAATTGGGCGTTTGGTAGGTACAGAGATTCAGAATTAGCGAAATTGAAAGATATGGAGAAATTGAAGTTGCAGTGAATGCGGAGAAGCTGCAAAATTGCAGAGAAGCACATTGGTTGAAAATGAGAGAAGTGGATGTGAAATGAATAATGAGCAGCTGGAAATGTGGAGATTGTTTGAAATAGAGATGTTAATGTGTATAAATAAAAGAAATGAGTGGAGATAGAGCGATTGTTAGAAATGGAGAAGCTTTTACTTTCAGAGAAGGAGCACAGGCTTGAAGAAGTGAATTGCATGGATTTGGCAAATGCGTAGAATGAGTAACATCTGTAGATAGAAATAATGTAAGAATTTGATCAATTGGAAAAATTGGGCGTATGGTAGATACAGAGATGCAGTATTAGCGAACCTCATCGATATGGAGAAATTGAAGTTGCGGAGAAGCTGCAAAAGTGCAGAGAAGCAGATTTGTTGAAAAGGAGAGAAGAGGATGTGAAATGAATGAAAATGTGGAGATTGTCTGAAATAGAGATGTTAATGTATGTAACTCGAAGTTGAGATAGAGAAATTGTTAGAAACGCAGAAACGTATACTTTCAGAGAAGGAGCACAAGCTTCAATAAGTGAATTGCATGGATATGGCAAATATGTAGAATGAGTAACATCTGTAGATAGAAATAATGCTAGAATTAGATCAATTGCAAAAATTGGGCGTTTGGTAGATAGAGAGATGCAGTATTAGCGAAATTGAACGTTATGGAGAAATTGAAGTTGCGGTGAAAAAAGAGAATCGGGAAACAAGCAGAGAAGCAGATTTCTTGAAAAGTAGAGAAATGGTTGTGAAATGAAATATGTGCAGCTGGAAAGGTGGAGATTGTTTGAAATGGAGATGTTAATGTATGTTATTAGAAGAAAGGTGTGGAGATAGAGCAATTGTTGAAAAGGGAGAAGTTTATACTTTCAGAGACGGAGCAAAAGCTTCAAGAAGTGAATTGCATGGATTTGGCAAATATGTAGGAGGAGTAACATCTGTAGATAAAAATAATGTTAGAATATGATCAATTGCAAAAATTGGGCGTTTGGTAGGTACAGAGATTCAGAATTAGCGAAATTGAAAGATACGGAGATGTTGAAGTTGCGGTGAATGCGGAGAAGCTGCAAAATTGCAGAGAAGCACATTTGTTGAAAATGAGAGAAGTGGATGTGAAATGAATAATGAGCAGCTGGAAATGTGGAGATTGTTTGAAACAGAGATGTTAATGTGTATAAATAAAATAAATGAGCGGAGATAGAGCGATTGTTAGAAATGGAGAAGCTTTTACTATCAGAGAAGGAGCACAAGCTTCAACAAATGAATTGCATGGATTTGGCCAATGCGTACAATGAGTAACATCTGTAGATAGAAATAATGCAAGAATTTGATCAATTGCAAAAAGTCGGCGTTTGGTAGATACAGAGATGCAGTATTAGCGAACCTCATCGATATGGAGAAATTGAAGTTGCGGAGAAGCTGCAAAAGTGCAGAGAAGCAGATTTGTTGAAAAGGAGAGAAGAGGATGTGAAATGAATGATGAGCAGTTGAAAATGTGGAGATTGTCTGAAATAGAGATGTTAATGTATGTAACTCGAAGAAATGAGTTGAGATAGAGCAATTGTTAGAAACGGAGAAACGTATACTTTCAGAGAAGGAGCACAAGCTTCAATAAGTGAATTGCATGCATTTGGCAAATATGTAGAATGAGTATCATCTGTAGATAGAAATAATGCTAGAATTCGATCAATTGCAAAAATTGGGCGTTTGGTAGATACAGAGATGCAGTATTAGAGAACGTCATCGATATGGAGAAATTGAAGTTGCGGAGAAGCTGCAAACGTGCAGAGAAGCAGATTTGTTGAAAAGGAGAGAAGAGGATGTGTAATGAATGATGAGCAGTTGAAAATGTGGAGATTGTCTGAAATAGAGATGTTAATGTATGTAACTCGAAGACATGAGTTGAGATAGAGCAATTGTTAGAAACGGAGAAACGTATACTTTCAGAGAAGGAGCACAAGCTTCAATAAGTGAATTGCATGCATTTGGCAAATATGTAGAATGAGTGACATCTGTAGATAGAAATAATGCTAGAATTAGATCAATTGCAAAAATTGGACGTTTGGCAGATAGAGAGATGCAGTATTAGCGAAATTGAACGTTATGGAGAAATTGAAGTTGCGGTGAAACAAGAGAAGCGGGAAACGAGCAGAGAAGCAGATTTCTTGAAAACTAGAGAAATGGTTGTTGAATGAATAATGTGCAGCTGGAAAGGTGGAGATTGTTTGAAATGGAGATGTTAATGTATGTTATTAGAAGAAAGGTGTGGAGATAGAGCAATTGTTGAAAAGGGAGAAGTTTATACTTTCAGAGACGGAGCAAAAGCTCTAAGAAGTGAATTGCATGGATTTGGCAAATATGTAGCAGGAGTAACATCTGTAGATAAAAATAATGCTAGAATATGATCAATTGCAATAATTGGGCGTTTGGTAGTTACAGAGATTCAAAATTAGCGAAATTGAAAGATACGGAAAAATTGAAGTTGCGGTGAATGCGGAGAAGCTGCAAAATTGCAGAGAAGCACACTTGTTGAAAATGAGAGAAGTGGATGTGAAATGAATAATGAGCAGCTGGAAATGTGGAGATTGTTTGAAATAGAGATGTTAATGTGTATAAATAGAAGAAATGAGTGGAGATTGAGCGATTGTTAGAAATGGAGAAGCTTTTACTTTCAGAGAAGGAGCACAAGCTTCAAGAAGTGAATTGCATGGATTTGGCAAATACGTAGAATGAGTAACATCTGTAGATAGAAATAATGCAGAATTTGATCAATTGGAAAAATTGGGCGTTTGGTAGGTACAGAGATGCGGTATTAGCGAAATTGAACGTTATGGAGAAATTGAAGTTGCGGTGAAACAAGAGAATCGGGAAACGAGCAGAGAAGCAGATTTCTTGAAAAGTAGAGAAATGGTTGTGAAATGAAAAATGTGCAGCTGGAAAGGTGGAGATTGTTTGAAATGGAGATGTTAATGTATGTTATTAGAAGACAGGTGTGGAGATAGAGCAATTGTTGAAAAGGGAGAAGTTTATACTTTCAGAGACGGAGCAAAAGCTTCAAGAAGTGAATTGCATGGATTTGGCAAATATGTAGGAGGAGTAACATCTGTAGATAAAAATAATGCTAGAATATGATCAATTTAAAAATTGGGCGTTTGGTAGGTACAGAGATTCAGAATTAGCGAAATTGAAAGATACGGAGATATTGAAGTTGCGGTGAATGCGGAGAAGCTGCAAAATTGCAGAGAAGCACATTTGTTGAAAATGAGAGAAGTGGATGTGAAATGAATAATGAGCAGCTGGAAATGTGGATATTGTTTGAAATAGAGATGTTAATGTGTATAAATAAAAGAAATGAGTGGAGATAGAGCGATTGTTAGAAATGGAGAAGCTTTTACTTTCAGAGAAGGAGCACAAGCTTCAAGAAGTGAATTGCATGGATTTGGCAAATACGTAGAATGAGTAACATCTGTAGATAGAAATAATGCAAGAATTTGATCAATTGGAAAGATTGGGCGTTTGGTAGGTACAGAGATGCAGTATTAGCGAAATTGAACGTAATGGAGAAATTGAAGTTGCGGTGAATGCGGAGAAGCGCGAAAAGAGCAGAGAAGCAGATTTCTTGAAAAGGAGAGAAATGGTTGTGAAATGAACAATGATCAGCAGGAAAAGTGGAGATTGTTTGAAATAGAGATGTTAATGTATGTAATTAGAAGAAAGGTGTGGAGATAGAGCCATTGTTGAAAAGGGAGAGGTTTATACTTTCAGAGACGGATCAAAAGCTTCAAGAAGTGAATTGCATGGAATTGGCAAATATGTGGGATGAGTGACATCTGCAGATAATAATTATGCTAGAATATGATCAATTGCAAAAATTGGGCGTTTGGTAGGTACAGAGATTCAGAGTTAGCGAAATTGAATGATATGGATAAATTGAAGTTGACGTGAATGCGGAGAAGCTGCAAAATTGCAGAGAAGCACATTTGTTGAAAATGAGAGAAGTGGATGTGAAATGAATAATGAGCAGCTGGAAATGTGGAGATTGTTTGAAATAGAGATGTTAATGTGTATAAATAAAATAAATGAGCGGAGATAGAGCGATTGTTAGAAATCGAGAAGCTTTTACTATCAGAGAAGGAGCACAAGCTTCAACAAATCAATTGCATTGATTTGGCAAATGCGTACAATGAGTAACATGTGTAGATAGAAATATGCTAGAATTTGTTCAATTGCAAAAATTGGCCGTTTGGTACATACAAAGATGCAGTATTAGCGAATTTGACAGATATGGAGGAACTGAAGTTGCGGTGAATGCGGAGAAGCTGCAAAATTGCAGAGAAGCACATTTGTTGAAAATGAGGGAAGTGGATGTGATGAGCATGATGAGCAGTTCAAAATGTGGAGATTGTCTGAAATAAAGATGTTAATGTGTATAAATGGAAGAAATGATTGAAGATAGAGCGATTGTTAGAAATGGAGAAGTTTATACTTTCAGACAAGGAGCACAAGCTTCAATAAGTGAATTGCATGGATTTGGCAAATATGTAGAATGAGTAACATCTGTAGATAGAAATAATGCAAGAATTAGATCAATTGCAAAAATTGGGCGTTTGGTAGATAGAGAGATGCAGTATTAGCGAAATTGAACGTTATGGGGAAATTGAAGTTGCGGTGAAAGCAGAGAAGCGGGAAACGAGCACAGAAGCAGATTTCTTGAAAAGTAGAGAAATGGTTGTGAAATGAACAATGAGCAGCTGGAAATGTGGAGATTGCCTGAAATAGAGATGTTAATGTACGTAACTCGAAGAAATGAGTTGAGATAGAGCAATTGTTAGAAATGGAGAAGCTTTAATTTCAGAGAAGGAGCACAAGCTTCAAGAAGTGAATTTCATGCAATTGGCAAATATTAGTAATGAGAAAGATCTGTAGATAGGAATAATGCTAGAAGTTCATCCATTGGAAAAATTGGACATTTGGTAGATGCAGAGATGCAGCATTAGCGAAATTGAAGGATATGGAGCAATTGAAGTTGCGGTGAATGCGGAGGAGCTGGAAGAGTGCAGAATGTGTTCAACTCCAAGAAAGTGAGAACTTGCAAATACAGAAAAGCAGATTTGTTGAAAAGCAGAGAAGTGGATGTGCAATGAATGATGAGCAGCTAGAATGTGGAGATTGTCTGAAATAGAGATGTTAATGTATGGAAATCGAAGAAATGACTGGAGATAGAGCAATTGTTAGAAACGGAGATACGTATACATTCAGTGAAGGAGCACAAGCTTCAAGAAGTGAATTGCATGGATTTGGCAAATATTTAGAATGAGTAACATCTGTAGATAGAAATAATGCAGAATTTGATCAATTGGAAAAATTGGACGTTTGGTAGGTACAGAGATGCAGTATTAGCGAAATTGAACGTTATGGAGAAATTGAAGTTGCGGTGAATGCGGAGAAGCGCGAAAAGAGCAGAGAAGCAGATTTCTTGAAAAGGACAGAAATGGTTGTGAAATGAACAATGATCAGCTGGAAATGTGGAGATTGTTTGAAATAGAGATGTTAATGTATGTAATTAGGAGAAAGGTGTGGAGATAGAGCAATTGTTGAAAATGGAGAAGTTTATACTTTCAGAGAAGGAGCAAAAGCTTCAAGAAGTGAATTGAATGCATTTGGCAAATATGTAGAAGGAGTAACATCTGTAATTAAAAATAATGCTAGAATATGATCAATTGCAAAAATTGGGCGTTTGATAGGTACAGAGATTCAGAATGAGCGAAATTGAAAGATATGGAGAAATTGAAGTTGCGGTGAATGCGGAGAAGATGCAAAATTGCAGAGAAGCACATTTGTTGAAAATGAGAGAAGTGGATGTGAAATGAATAATGAGCAGCTGGAAATGTGGAGATTGTTTGAAATAGAGATGTTAATGTGTATAAATAAAAGAAATGAGTGGAGATAGAGCGATTGTTAGAAATGGAGAAGCTTTTACTTTCAGAGAAGGAGCACAAGCTTCAAGAAGTGAATTGCATGGATTTGGCAAATGCGTAGAATGAGTAACATCTGTAGAAAGAAATAATGCAAGAATTAGATCAATTGCAAAAATTGGGCGTTTGGTAGATAGAGAGATGCAGTATTAGCGAAATTGAACGTTATGGAGAAATTGAAGTTGCGGTGAAAGCAGAGAAGCGGGAAACGAGCAGAGAAGCAGATTTCTTGAAAAGTAGAGAAATGGTTGTGAAATGAACAATGAGCAGCTGGAATGTGGAGATTGTTTGAAATGGAGATGTTAATGTATGTAATTAGAAGAAGTGAGTGGAGATAGAGCGATTTTTATAAATGGAGAAACTTTAACTTTCAGAGAAGGAGCAGAAGCTTCAAGAAGTGAATTGCATGGATTTGGCAAATATGTAGAATGAGTGAGATCTGTAGATAGAAATAATGCTAGAATTTGATCAATTGCAAAAATTGGGCTTTTGGTAGATAGAGAGATGCAATATTAGCGAAATTGAAAGATATGGAGAAATTGAAGTTGCGGTGAATGCGGAGAAGCTGCAAAAGAGCAGAGAAGCAGAGTTGTTGAAACGGAGAGAAGTGGATGTGAAATGAATGATGAGCAGTTGAAAATGTGGAGATTGCCTGAAATAGAGATGTTAATGTATGTAACTCGAAGAAATGAGTTGAGATAGAGCAATTGTTAGAAATGGAGAAGCTTTTACTTTCAGAGAAGGAGCACAAGCTTCAAGAAGTGAATTTCATGCAATTGGCAAATATGTAGAATGAGAAAGATCTGTAGATAGGAATAATGCTAGAAGTTCATCCATTGGAAAAATTGGACATTTGGTAGATGCAGAGATGCAGCATTAGCGAAATTGAAGGATATGGAGCAATTGAAGTTGCGGTGAATGCGGAGGAGCTGAAAGAGTGCAGAATGAGTTCAACTCCAAGAAAGTGAGAACTTGCATATACAGAAAAGCAGATTTGTTGAAAAGCAGAGAAGTGGATGTGCAATGAATGATGAGCAGCTAGAATGTGGAGATTGTCTGAAATAGAGATGTTAATGTATGGAAATCGAAGAAATGACTGGAGATAGAGCAATTGTTAGAAACGGAGATACGTATACATTCAGTGAAGGAGCACAAGCTTCAAGAAGAGAATTGCATGGATTTGACAAATATTTAGTATGAGCAACATCTGTAGATAGAAATAATGCAGAATTTGATCAATTGGAAAAATTGGACGTTTGGTAGGTACAGAGATGCAGTATTAGCGAAATTGAACGTTATGGAGAAATTGAAGTTGCGGTGAATGCGGAGAAGCGCGAAAAGAGCAGAGAAGCAGATTTCTTGAAAAGGAGAGAAATGGTTGTGAAATGAACAATGATCAGCTGGAAATGTGGAGATTGTTTGAAATAGAGATGTTAATGTATGTAATTAGGAGAAAGGTGTGGAGATAGAGCAATTGTTGAAAATGGAGAAGTTTATACTTTCAGAGAAGGAGCAAAAGCTTCAAGAAGTGAATTGAATGCATTTGGCAAATATGTAGAAGGAGTAACATCTGTAATTAAAAATAATGCTAGAATATGATCAATTGCAAAAATTGGGCGTTTGATAGGTACAGAGATTCAGAATGAGCGAAATTGAAAGATATGGAGAAATTGAAGTTGCGGTGAATGCGGAGAAGATGCAAAATTGCAGAGAAGCACATTTGTTGAAAATGAGGGAAGTGGATGTGATGAGCATGATGAGCAGTTCAAAATGTGGAGATTGTCTGAAATAAAGATGTTAATGTGTATAAATGGAAGAAATGATTGAAGATAGAGCGATTGTTAGAAATGGAGAAGTTTATACTTTCAGACAAGGAGCACAAGCTTCAAGAAGTGAATTGCATGGATATTGGCAAATGCGTAGAATGAGTAACATCTGCAGATTGAAATAATGCAAGAATTTGATCAATTGCAAAAATTGGGCGTTTGGTAGATACAGAGATGCAGTATTAGCGAACCTCGTCGATATGGAGAAATTGAAGTTGCGGAGAAGCTGCAAAAGTGCAGAGAAGCAGATTTGTTGAAAAGGAGAGAAGAGGATGTGAAATGAATGATGAGCAGTTGAAAATGTGGAGATTGTCTGAATTAGAGATGTTAATGTAAGTAACTCGGAAAAATGAGTTGAGATAGAGCAATTGTTAGAAACGGAGAAAAGTATACTTTCAGAGAAGGAGCACAAGCTTCAATAAGTGAATTGCATGGATTTGGCAAATATGTAGAATGAGTAACATCTGTAGATAGAAATAATGCTGGAATTAGATCAATTGCAAAAATTGGGCGTTTGGTAGATAGAGAGATGCAGTATTAGCGAAATTGAACGTTATGGGGAAATTGAAGTTGCGGTGAAAGCAGAGAAGCGGGAAACGAGCACAGAAGCAGATTTCTTGAAAAGTAGAGAAATGGTTGTGAAATGAACAATGAGCAGCTGGAAATGTGGAGATTGCCTGAAATAGAGATGTTAATGTACGTAACTCGAAGAAATGAGTTGAGATAGAGCAATTGTTAGAAATGGAGAAGCTTTAATTTCAGAGAAGGAGCACAAGCTTCAAGAAGTGAATTTCATGCAATTGGCAAATATTAGTAATGAGAAAGATCTGTAGATAGGAATAATGCTAGAAGTTCATCCATTGGAAAAATTGGACATTTGGTAGATGCAGAGATGCAGCATTAGCGAAATTGAAGGATATGGAGCAATTGAAGTTGCGGTGAATGCGGAGGAGCTGGAAGAGTGCAGAATGTGTTCAACTCCAAGAAAGTGAGAACTTGCAAATACAGAAAAGCAGATTTGTTGAAAAGCAGAGAAGTGGATGTGCAATGAATGATGAGCAGCTAGAATGTGGAGATTGTCTGAAATAGAGATGTTAATGTATGGAAATCGAAGAAATGACTGGAGATAGAGCAATTGTTAGAAACGGAGATACGTATACATTCAGTGAAGGAGCACAAGCTTCAAGAAGTGAATTGCATGGATTTGGCAAATATTTAGAATGAGTAACATCTGTAGATAGAAATAATGCAGAATTTGATCAATTGGAAAAATTGGACGTTTGGTAGGTACAGAGATGCAGTATTAGCGAAATTGAACGTTATGGAGAAATTGAAGTTGCGGTGAATGCGGAGAAGCGCGAAAAGAGCAGAGAAGCAGATTTCTTGAAAAGGACAGAAATGGTTGTGAAATGAACAATGATCAGCTGGAAATGTGGAGATTGTTTGAAATAGAGATGTTAATGTATGTAATTAGGAGAAAGGTGTGGAGATAGAGCAATTGTTGAAAATGGAGAAGTTTATACTTTCAGAGAAGGAGCAAAAGCTTCAAGAAGTGAATTGAATGCATTTGGCAAATATGTAGAAGGAGTAACATCTGTAATTAAAAATAATGCTAGAATATGATCAATTGCAAAAATTGGGCGTTTGATAGGTACAGAGATTCAGAATGAGCGAAATTGAAAGATATGGAGAAATTGAAGTTGCGGTGAATGCGGAGAAGATGCAAAATTGCAGAGAAGCACATTTGTTGAAAATGAGAGAAGTGGATGTGAAATGAATAATGAGCAGCTGGAAATGTGGAGATTGTTTGAAATAGAGATGTTAATGTGTATAAATAAAAGAAATGAGTGGAGATAGAGCGATTGTTAGAAATGGAGAAGCTTTTACTTTCAGAGAAGGAGCACAAGCTTGAAGAAGTGAATTGCATGGATTTGGCAAATGCGTAGAATGAGTAACATCTGTAGAAAGAAATAATGCAAGAATTAGATCAATTGCAAAAATTGGGCGTTTGGTAGATAGAGAGATGCAGTATTAGCGAAATTGAACGTTATGGAGAAATTGAAGTTGCGGTGAAAGCAGAGAAGCGGGAAACGAGCAGAGAAGCAGATTTCTTGAAAAGTAGAGAAATGGTTGTGAAATGAACAATGAGCAGCTGGAATGTGGAGATTGTTTGAAATGGAGATGTTAATGTATGTAATTAGAAGAAGTGAGTGGAGATAGAGCGATTTTTATAAATGGAGAAACTTTAACTTTCAGAGAAGGAGCAGAAGCTTCAAGAAGTGAATTGCATGGATTTGGCAAATATGTAGAATGAGTGAGATCTGTAGATAGAAATAATGCTAGAATTTGATCAATTGCAAAAATTGGGCTTTTGGTAGATAGAGAGATGCAATATTAGCGAAATTGAAAGATATGGAGAAATTGAAGTTGCGGTGAATGCGGAGAAGCTGCAAAAGAGCAGAGAAGCAGAGTTGTTGAAACGGAGAGAAGTGGATGTGAAATGAATGATGAGCAGTTGAAAATGTGGAGATTGCCTGAAATAGAGATGTTAATGTATGTAACTCGAAGAAATGAGTTGAGATAGAGCAATTGTTAGAAATGGAGAAGCTTTTACTTTCAGAGAAGGAGCACAAGCTTCAAGAAGTGAATTTCATGCAATTGGCAAATATGTAGAATGAGAAAGATCTGTAGATAGGAATAATGCTAGAAGTTCATCCATTGGAAAAATTGGACATTTGGTAGATGCAGAGATGCAGCATTAGCGAAATTGAAGGATATGGAGCAATTGAAGTTGCGGTGAATGCGGAGGAGCTGAAAGAGTGCAGAATGAGTTCAACTCCAAGAAAGTGAGAACTTGCATATACAGAAAAGCAGATTTGTTGAAAAGCAGAGAAGTGGATGTGCAATGAATGATGAGCAGCTAGAATGTGGAGATTGTCTGAAATAGAGATGTTAATGTATGGAAATCGAAGAAATGACTGGAGATAGAGCAATTGTTAGAAACGGAGATACGTATACATTCAGTGAAGGAGCACAAGCTTCAAGAAGAGAATTGCATGGATTTGACAAATATTTAGTATGAGCAACATCTGTAGATAGAAATAATGCAGAATTTGATCAATTGGAAAAATTGGACGTTTGGTAGGTACAGAGATGCAGTATTAGCGAAATTGAACGTTATGGAGAAATTGAAGTTGCGGTGAATGCGGAGAAGCGCGAAAAGAGCAGAGAAGCAGATTTCTTGAAAAGGACAGAAATGGTTGTGAAATGAACAATGATCAGCTGGAAATGTGGAGATTGTTTGAAATAGAGATGTTAATGTATGTAATTAGGAGAAAGGTGTGGAGATAGAGCAATTGTTGAAAATGGAGAAGTTTATACTTTCAGAGAAGGAGCAAAAGCTTCAAGAAGTGAATTGAATGCATTTGGCAAATATGTAGAAGGAGTAACATCTGTAATTAAAAATAATGCTAGAATATGATCAATTGCAAAAATTGGGCGTTTGATAGGTACAGAGATTCAGAATGAGCGAAATTGAAAGATATGGAGAAATTGAAGTTGCGGTGAATGCGGAGAAGATGCAAAATTGCAGAGAAGCACATTTGTTGAATATGAGAGAAGTGGATGTCAAATGAATAATGAGCAGCTGGAAATGTGGAGATTGTTTGAAATAGAGATGTTGATGTGTATAAATAAAAGAAATGAGTGGAGATAGAGCGATTGTTAGAAATGGAGAAGCTTTTACGTTCAGAGAAGGAGCACAAGCTTCAAGAAGTGAATTGCATGGATTTGGCAAATGCGTAGAATGAGTGACATCTGTAGATAGAAATAATGCTAGAATTTGATCAATTGCAAAAATTGGGCGTTTGGTAGATACAGAGATGCAGTATTAGCGAACCTCATCGATATGGAGAAATTGAAGTTGCGGAGAAGCTGCAAAAGTGCAGAGAAGCAGATTTGTTGAAAAGGAGAGAAGAGGATGTGAAATGAATGAAAATGTGGAGATTGTCTGAAATAGAGATGTGAATGTATGTAACTCGAAGAAATGAGTTGAGATAGAGCTATTGTTAGAAACGGAGAAACGTATACTTTCAGAGAAGGAGCACAAGCTTCAATAAGTGAATTGCATGCATTTGGCAAATATGTAGAATGAGTAACATCTGTAGATAGAAATAATGCTAGAATTAGATCAATTGCAAAAATTGGGCGTTTGGTAGATAGAGAGATGCAGTATTAGCGAAATTGAACGTTATGGAGAAATTGAAGTTGCGGTGAAACAAGAGAATCGGGAAACGAGCAGAGAAGCAGATTTCTTGAAAAGTAGAGAAATGGTTGTGAAATGAAAAATGTGCAGCTGGAAAGGTGGAGATTGTTTGAAATAGAGATGTTAATGTATGTTATTAGAAGACAGGTGTGGAGATAGAGCAATTGTTGAAAAGGGAGAAGTTTATACTTTCAGAGACGGAGCAAAAGCTTCAAGAAGTGAATTGCATGGATTTGGCAAATATGTAGGAGGAGTAACATCTGTAGATAAAAATAATGCTAGAATATGATCAATTGCAAAAATTGGGCGTTTGGTAGGTACAGAGATTCAGAATTAGCGAAATTGAAAGATACGGAGATATTGAAGTTGCGGTGAATGCGGAGAAGATGCAAAATTGCAGAGAAGCACATTTGTTGAAAATGAGAGAAGTGGATGTGAAATGAATAATGAGCAGCTGGAAATGTGGAGATTGTTTGAAATAGAGATGTTAATGTGTATAAATAAAAGAAATGAGTGGAGATAGAGCGATTGTTAGAAATGGAGAAGCTTTTACTTTCAGAGAAGGAGCACAAGCTTCAAGAAGTGAATTGCATGGATTTGGCAAATACGTAGAATGAGTAACATCTGTAGATAGAAATAATGCAGAATTTGATCAATTGGAAAAATTGGGCGTTTGGTAGGTACAGAGATGCAGTATTAGCGAAATTGAACGTTATGGAGAAATTGAAGTTGCGGTGAATGCGGAGAAGCGCGAAAAGAGCAGAGAAGCAGATTTCTTAAAAAGGAGAGAAAGGGTTGTGAAATGAACAAAGAGCAGCTGGAAATGTGGAGATTGTTTGAAATAGAGATGTTAATGTATGTAATTAGAAGATAGGTGTGGAGATAGAGCAATTGTTGAAATGGGAGAAGTTTATACTTTCAGTGAAGGAGCAAAAGCTTCAAGAAGTGAATTGCATGGATTTGGCAAATATGTGGGATGAGTAACATCAGCAGATAATAATAATGCTAGAATATGATCAATTGCAAAAATTGGGCGTTTGGTAGGTACAGAGATTCAGAATGAGCGAAATTGAAAGATATGGAGAAATTGAAGTTGCGGTGAATGCGGAGAAGCTGCAAAATTGCAGAGAAGCACATTTGTTGACTATGAGGGAAGTGGATGTCAAATGAATAATGAGCAGCTGGAAATGTGGAGATTGTTTGAAATAGAGATGTTAATGTGTATAAATAAAAGAAATGAGTGGAGATAGAGCGATTGTTAGAAATGGAGAAGCTTTTACTTTCAGAGAAGGAGCACATGCTTCAAGAAGTGAATTGCATGGATTTGGCAAATATGTAGAATGAGAAAGTTCTGTAGATAGGAATAATGCTAGAAGTTCATCCATTGGAAAAATTGGACATTTGGTAGATGCAGAGGTGCAGCATTAGCGAAATTGAAGGATATGGAGCAATTGAAGTTGCGGTGAATGCGGAGGAGCTGGAAGAGTGCAGACTGTGTTCAACTCCAAGAAAGTGAGAACTTGCATATACAGAAAAGCAGATTTGTTGAAAAGCAGAGAAGTGGATGTGCAATGAATGATGAGCAACTAGAATGTGGAGATTGTCTTAAATAGAGATGTTAATGTGTATAAATAAGAGAAATGAGTGGAGATAGAGCGATTGTTAGAAATGGAGAAGCTTTTACTTTCAGAGAAGGAGCTCAAGCTTCAACAAGTGAATTGCATGGATTTGCCAAATACGTAGAATGAGTAACATCTGTAGATAGAAATAATCCAGAATTTGATCAATTTGAAAAATTGGGCGTTTGCTAGGTACAGAGATGCAGTATTAGCGAAATTGAACGTTATGGAGAACTTGAAGTTGCGGTGAATGCGGAGAAGCGCGAAAAGAGCAGAGAATCAGATTTCTTGAAAAGGAGAGAAATGGTTGTGAAATGAACAATGAGCAGCTGGAAATGTGGAGATTGTTTGAAATAGAGATGTTAATGTATGTAATTAGAGGAAAGGTGTGGAGATAGAGCAATTGTTGAAAAGGGAGAAGTTTATACTTTCAGAGACGGAGCAAAAGCTTCAAGAAGTGAATTGCATGGATTTGGCAAATATGTGGGATGAGTAACATCAGCAGATAATAATAATGCTAGAATATGATCAATTGCAAAAATTGGGCGTTTGGTAGGTACAGAGATGCATAATTAGCGAAATTGAAAGATATGGAGAAATTGAAGTTGCGGTGAATGCGGAGAAGCTGCAAAATTGCAGAGAAGCACATTTGTTGAAAATGAGAGAAGTGGATGTCAAATGAATAATGAGCAGCTGGAAATGTGGAGATTGTTCGAAATTGAGATCTTAATGTGTAGAAATAAAAGAAATGAGTGGAGATAGAGCGATTGTTAGAAATGCAGAAGCTTTTACTTTCAGAGAAGGAGCACAAGCATCAAGAAGTGAATTGAATGGATTTGGCAAATGCGTACAATGAGTAACATCTGTAGATAGAAATAATGCAAGAATTTGCTCAATTGCAAAAAGTGGGCGTTTGGTAGATACAGAGATGCAGTATTAGCGAACCTCATCGATATGGAGAAATTGAAGTTGCGGAGCAGCTGCAAAAGTGCAGAGAAGCAGATTTGTTGAAAAGGAGAGAAGAGGATGTGAAATGAATGATGAGCAGTTGAAAATGTGGAGATTGTCTGAAATAGAGATGAAAATGTATGTAACTCGAAGAAATGAGTTGAGATAGAGCAATTGTTAGAAACGGAGAAACGTATACTTTCAGAGAAGGAGCACAAGCTTCAATAAGTCAATTGCATGGATTTGGCAAATACGTAGAATGAGTAACATCTGTAGATAGAAATAATGCAGAATTTGATCAATTGGAAAAATTGGGCGTTTGCTAGGTACAGAGATGCAGCATTAGCGAAATTGAACGTTATGGAGAAATTGAAGTTGCGGTGAATGCGGAGAAGCGCGAAAAGAGCAGAGAAGCAGATTTCTTGAAAAGGAGAGAAATGGTTGTGAAATGAACAATGAGCAGCTGGAAATGTGGAGATTGTTTGAAATAGAGATGTTAATGTATGTAATTAGAAGAAAGGTGTGGAGATAGAGCAATTGTTGAAATGGGAGAAGTTTATACTTTCAGAGACGGAGCAAAAGCTTCAAGAAGTGAATTGCATGGATCTGGCAAATACGTATAATGAGTAACATCTGTAGATAGAAATAATGCAAGAATTTGATCAATTGGAAAAATTGGGCGTTTGGTAGATACAGAGATGCAGTATTAGCGAACCTCATCGATATGGAGAAATTGAAGTTGCGGAGAAGCTGCAAAAGTGCAGAGAAGCAGATTTGTTGAAAAGGAGAGAAGAGGATGTGAAATGAATGAATATGTGGAGATTGTCTGAAATAGAGATGTTACTGTATGTAACTCGAAGAAATGAGTTGAGATAGAGCAATTGTTAGAAACGGAGAAACGTATACTTTCAGAGAAGGAGCACAAGCTTCAATAAGTGAATTGCATGGATTTGGCAAATATGTAGAATGAGTAACATCTGTAGTTAGAAATAATGCTAGAATTAGATCAATTGCAGAAATTGGGCGTTTGGTAGATATAGAGATGCATTATTAGCGAAATTGAACGTTATGGAGAAATTGAAGTTGCGGTGAAACAAGAGAATCGGGAAACGAGCAGAGAAGCAGATTTCTTGAAAAGTAGAGAAATGGTTGTGAAATGAAAAATGTGCAGCTGGAAAGGTGGAGATTGTTTGAAATGGAGATGTGAATGTATGTTATTAGAAGACAGGTGTGGAGATAGAGCAATTGTTGAAAAGGGAGAAGTTTATACTTTCAGAGACGGAGCAAAAGCTTTAAGAAGTGAATTGCATGGATTTGGCAAATATGTAGAAGGAGTAACATCTGTAGATAAAAATAATGCTAGAATATGATCAATTGCAAAAATTGGGCGTTTGGTAGGTACAGAGATTCAGAATTAGCGAAATTGAAAGATACGGAGATATTGAAGTTGCGGTGAATGCGGAGAAGCTGCAAAATTGCAGAGAAGCACATTTGTTGAAAATGAGAGAAGTGGATGTGAAATGAATAATGAGCAGCTGGAAATGTGGAGATTGTTTGAAATAGAGATGTTAATGTGTATAAATAAAAGAAATGAGTGGAGATAGAGCGATTGTTAGAAATGGAGAAGCTTTTACTTTCAGAGAAGGAGCACAAGCTTCAAGAAGTGAATTGCATGGATTTGGCAAAAACGTAGAATGAGTAACATCTGTAGATAGAAATAATGCAGAATTTGATCAATTGGAAAAATTGGGCGTTTGGTAGGTACAGAGATGCAGTATTAGCGAAATTGAACGTTATGGAGAACTTGAAGTTGCGGTGAATGCGGAGAAGCGCGAAAAGAGCAGAGAAGCAGATTTCTTGAAAAGGAGAGAAATGGTTGTGAAATGAACAATGAGCAGCTGGAAATGTGGAGATTGTTTGAAATAGAAATGTTAATGTATGTAATTAGAAGAAAGGTGTGGAGATAGAGCCATTGTTGAAAAGGGAGAAGTTTATACTTTCAGAGACGGAGCAAAAGCTTCAAGAAGTGAATTGCATGGATTTGGCAAATATGTGGGATGAGTGACATCTGCAGATAATAATTATGCTAGAATATGATCAATTGCAAAAATTGGGCGTTTGGTAGGTACAGAGATTCAGAATGAGCGAAATTGAATGATATGGATAAATTGAAGATGACGTGAATGCGGAGAAGCTGCAAAATTGCAGAGAAGCACATTTGTTGAAAATGAGAGAAGTGGATTTGAAATGAATAATGAGCAGCTGGAAATGTGGAGATTGTTTGAAAAAGAGATGTTAATGTGTATAAATAAAATAAATGAGCGGAGATAAAGCGATTGTTAGAAATGGAGAAGCTTTTACTTTCAGAGAAGGAGCACAAGCTTCAACAAATGAATTGCATGGATTTGGCAAATGCGTACAATGAGTAACATCTGTAGATAGAAATAATGCAAGAATTTGATCAATTGCAAAAAGTGGGCGTTTGGTAGATACAGAGATGCAGTATTAGCGAACCTCATCGATATGGAGAAATTGAAGTTGCGGAGAAGCTGTAAAAGAGCAGAGAAGCAGATTTGTTGAAAAGGAGAGAAGAGGATGTGAAATGAATGATGAGCAGTTGAAAATGTGGAGATTGTCTGAAATAGAGATGATAATGTATGTAACTCGAAGAAATGAGTTGAGATACAGCAATTGTTAGAAACGGAGAAACGTATACTTTCAGAGAAGGAGCACAAGCTTCAAGAAGTGAATTGCATGGATTTGGCAAATGCGTAGAATGAGTAACAACTGTAGATAGAAATAATGCTAGATTTAGATCAATTGCAAAAATTGGGCGTTTGGTAGATAGAGAGATGCAGTATTAGCGAAATTGAACGTTATGGAGAAATTGAAGTTGCGGTGAAAGCAGAGAAGCGGGAAACGAGCAGAGAAGCAGATTTCTTGAAAAGTAGAGAAGTGGATGTGAAATTAATGATGAGCAGTTGAAAATGTGGAGATTGTCTGAAATAGAGATGTTAATGTGTATAAATAAGAGAAATGAGTGGACATAGAGCGATTGTTAGAAATGGAGAAGCTTTTACTTTCAGAGAATTAGTGCAAGCTTCAAGAAGTGAATTGCATTGATTTGCCAAATACGTAGAATGAGTAACATCTGTAGATAGAAATAATGCAGAATTTGATCAATTGGAAAAATTGGGCGTTTGCTAGGTACAGAGATGCAGTATTAGCGAAATTGAACGTTATGGAGAAATTGAAGTTGCGGTGAATGCGGAGAAGCGCGAAAAGAGCAGAGAAGCAGATTTCTTGAAAAGGAGAGAAATGGTTGTGAAATGAACAATGAGCAGCTGGAAATGTGGAGATTGTTTGAAATAGAGATGTTAATGTATGTAATTAGAAGAAAGGTGTGGAGATAGAGCAATTGTTGAAAAGGGAGAAGTTTATACTTTCAGAGACGGAGCAAAAGCTTCAAGAAGTGAATTGCATGGATTTGGCAAATATGTGGGATGAGTAACATCAGCAGATAATAATAATGCTAGAATATGATCAATTGCAAAAATTGGGCGTTTGGTAGGTACAGAGATTCAGAATGTGCGAAATTGAAAGATATGGAGAAATTGAAGTTGCGGTGAATGCGGAGAAGCTGCAAAATTGCAGAGAAGCACATTTGTTGAATATGAGAGAAGTGGATGTCAAATGAATAATGAGCAGCTGGAAATGTGGAGATTGTTTGAAATAGAGATGTTAATGTGTATAAATAAAAGAAAAAGGTGGAGATAGAGCGATTGTTAGAAATGGAGAAGCTTTTACTTTCAGAGAAGGAGCACAAGCTTCAAGAAGTGAATTGCATGGATTTGGCAAATGCGTAGAATGAGTAACATCTGTAGATAGAAATAATGCAAGAATTTGATCACTTGCAAAAATTGGGCGTTTGGTAGATACAGAGATGCAGTATTAGCGAACCTCATCGATATGGAGAAATTGAAGTTGCGGAGAAGCTGCAAAAGTGCAGAGAAGCAGATTTGTTGAAAAGGAGAGAAGAGGATGTGAAATGAATGATGAGCAGTTGAAAATGTGGAGATTGTCTGAAATAGAGATGTTAATGTATGTAACTGGAAGAAATGAGTTGAGATAGAGCAATTGTTAGAAACGGAGAAACGTATACTTTCAGAGAAGAAGCACAAGCTTCAATAAGTGAATTGCATGGATTTGGCAAATATGTAGAAGGAGTAACATCTGTAGATAGAAATAATGCTGGAATTAGATCAATTGCAAAAATTGGGCGTTTGGTAGATAGAGAGATGCAGTATTAGCGAAATTGAACGTTATGGAGATGTTGAAGTTGCGGTGAAAGCAGAGAAGCGGGAAACGAGCAGAGAATCAGATTTCTTGAAAAGGAGAGAAATGGTTGTGAAATGAACAATGAGCAGCTGGAAATGTGGAGATTGTTTGAAATAGAGATGTTAATGTATGTAATTAGAAGAAAGGTGTGGAGATAGAGCAATTGTTGAAAAGGGAGAAGTTTATACTTTCAGAGACGGAGCAAAAGCTTCAAGAAGTGAATTGCATGGATTTGGCAAATATGTAGAATGAGAAAGTTCTGTAGACAGGAATAATGCTAGAAGTTCATCCATTGGAAAAATTGGACATTTGGTAGATGCAGAGGTGCAGCATTAGCGAAATTGAAGGATATGGAGCAATTGAAGTTGCGGTGAATGCGGAGGAGCTGGAAGAGTGCAGAATGTGTTCAACTCCAAGAAAGTGAGAACTTGCATATACAGAAAAGCAGATTTGTTGAAAAGCAGATAAGTGGATGTGCAATGAATGATGAGCAGCTAGAATGTGGAGATTGTCATAAATAGAGATGTTAATGTGTATAAATAAGAGAAATGAGTGGAGATAGAGCGATTGTTAGAAATGGAGAAGCTTTTACTTTCAGAGAAGGAGCTCAAGCTTCAAGAAGTGAATTGCATGGATTTGCCAAATATGTAGAATGAGTAACATCTGTAGATAGAAATAATGCAGCATTTGATCAATTTGAAAAATTGGGCGTTTGCTAGGTACAGAGATGCAGTATTAGCGAAATTGAACGTTATGGAGAAATTGAAGTTGCGGTGAATGCGGAGAAGCGCGAAAAGAGCAGAGAATCAGATTTCTTGAAAAGGAGAGAAATGGTTGTGAAATGAACAATGAGCAGCTGGAAATGTGGCGATTGTTTGAAATAGAGATGTTAATGTATGTAATTAGAAGAAAGGTGTGGAGATAGAGCAATTGTTGAAAAGGGAGAAGTTTATACTTTCAGAGACGGAGCAAAAGCTTCAAGAAGTGAATTGCATGGATTTGGCAAATATGTGGGATGAGTAACATCAGCAGATAATAATAATGCTAGAATATGATCAATTGCAAAAATTGGGCGTTTGGTAGGTACAGAGATTCAGAATGAGCGAAATTGAAAGATATGGAGAAATTGAAGTTGCGGTGAATGCGGAGAAGCTGCAAAATTGCAGAGAAGCACATTTGTTGAAAATGAGAGAAGTGGATGTGAAATGAATAATGAGCAGCTGGAAATGTGGAGATTGTTTGAAATTGAGATCTTAATGTATATAAATAAAAGAAATGAGTGGAGATATAGCGATTGTTAGAAATGGAGAAGCTTTTACTTTCAGAGAAGGAGCACAAGCTTCAAGAAGTGAATTGCATGGATTTGACAAATGCGTAGAATGAGTAACATCTGTAGATAGAAATAATGCAAGAATTTGATCAATTGCAAAAATTGGGCGTTTGGTAGATACAGAGATGCAGTATTAGCGAACCTCATCGATATGGAGAAATTGAAGTTGCGGTGAATGCGGAGAAGCGCGAAAAGAGCAGAGAAGCAGATTTCTTGAAAAGGAGAGAAATGGTTGTGAAATGAACAATGAGCAGCTGGAAATGTGGAGATTGTTTGAAATAGAGATGTTAATGTATGTAATTAGAAGAAAGGTGTGGAGATAGAGCCATTGTTGAAAAGGGAGAAGTTTATACTTTCAGAGACGGAGCAAAAGCTTCAAGAAGTGAATTGCATGGATTTGGCAAATATGTGGGATGAGTGACATCTGCAGATAATAATTATGCTAGAATATGATCAATTGCAAAAATTGGGCGTTTGGTAGGTACAGAGATTCAGAATGAGCGAAATTGAATGATATGGATTAATTGAAGATGACGTGAATGCGGAGAAGCTGCAAAATTGCAGAGAAGCACATTTGTTGAAAATGAGAGAAGTGGATTTGAAATGAATAATGAGCAGCTGGAAATGTGGAGATTGTTTGAAAAAGAGATGTTAATGTGTATAAATAAAATAAATGAGCGGAGATAAAGCGATTGTTAGAAATGGAGAAGCTTTTACTTTCAGAGAAGGAGCACAAGCTTCAACAAATGAATTGCATGGATTTGGCAAATGCGTACAATGAGTAACATCTGTAGATAGAAATAATGCAAGAATTTGATCAATTGCAAAAAGTGGGCGTTTGGTAGATACAGAGATGCAGTATTAGCGAACCTCATCGATATGGAGAAATTGAAGTTGCGGGGAAGCTGCAAAAGTGCAGAGAAGCAGATTTGTTGAAAAGGAGAGAAGAGGATGTGAAATGAATGATGAGCAGTTGAAAATGTGGAGATTGTCTGAAATAGAGATGATAATGTATGTAACTCGAAGAAATGAGTTGAGATACAGCAATTGTTAGAAACGGAGAAACGTATACTTTCAGAGAAGGAGCACAAGCTTCAATAAGTGAATTGCATGGATTTGGCAAATGCGTAGAATGAGTAACAACTGTAGATAGAAATAATGCTAGATTTAGATCAATTGCAAAAATTGGGCGTTTGGTAGATAGAGAGATGCAGTATTAGCGAAATTGAACGTTATGGAGAAATTGAAGTTGCGGTGAAAGCAGAGAAGCGGGAAACGAGCAGAGAAGCAGATTTCTTGAAAAGTAGAGAAATGGTTGTGAAATGAACAATGAGCAGTTGGAAATGTGGAGATTGTTTGAAATGGAGATGTTAATGTATGTAATTAGAAGAAGTGAGTGGAGATAGAGCGATTTTTATAAATGGAGAAACTTTAACTTTCAGAGAAGGAGCAGAAGCTTCAAGAAGTGAATTGCATGGATTTGGCAAATATGTAGAATGAGTGACATCTGTAGATAGAAATAATGCTAGAATTAGATCAATTGCAAATATTGGGCTTTTGGTAGTTAGAGAGATGCAATATTAGCGAAATTGAAAGATATGGAGAAATTGAAGTTGTGGTGAATGCGGAGAAGCTGCAAAAGAGCAGAGAAGCAGATTTGTTGAAACGGAGAGAAGTGGATGTGAAATTAATGATGAGCAGTTGAAAATGTGGAGATTGTCTGAAATAGAGATGTTAATGTGTATAAATAAGAGAAATGAGTGGACATAGAGCGATTGTTAGAAATGGAGAAGCTTTTACTTTCAGAGAATTAGTGCAAGCTTCAAGAAGTGAATTGCATTGATTTGCCAAATACGTAGAATGAGTAACATCTGTAGATAGAAATAATGCAGAATTTGATCAATTGGAAAAATTGGGCGTTTGCTAGGTACAGAGATGCAGTATTAGCGAAATTGAACGTTATGGAGAAATTGAAGTTGCGGTGAAATCGGAGAAGCGCGAAAAGAGCAGAGAAGCAGATTTCTTGAAAAGGAGAGAAATGGTTGTGAAATGAACAGTGAGCAGCTGGAAATGTGGAGATTGTTTGAAATAGAGATGTTAATGTATGTAATTAGAAGAAAGGTGTGGAGATAGAGCAATTGTTGAAAAGGGAGAAGTTTATACTTTCAGAGACGGAGCAAAAGCTTCAAGAAGTGAATTGCATGGATTTGGCAAATATGTGGGATGAGTAACATCAGCAGATAATAATAATGCTAGAATATGATCAATTGCAAAAATTGGGCGTTTGGTAGGTACAGAGATTCAGAATGAGCGAAATTGAAAGATATGGAGAAATTGAAGTTGCGGTGAATGCGGAGAAGCTGCAAAATTGCAGAGAAGCACATTTGTTGAAAATGAGAGAAGTGGATGTCAAATGAATAATGAGCAGCTGGAAATGTGGAGATTGTTTGAAATTGAGATCTTAATGTATATTAATAAAAGAAATGAGTGGAGATAAAGCGATTGTTAGAAATGGAGAAGCTTTTACTTTCAGAGAAGGAGCACAAGCTTCAACAAATGAATTGCATGGATTTGGCAAATGCGTACAATGAGTAACATCTGTAGATAGAAATAATGCAAGAATTTGATCAATTGGAAAAATTGGTCGTTTGGTAGGTACAGAGATGCAGTATTAGCGAACCTCATCGATATGGAGAAATTGAAGTTGCGGAGAAGCTGCAAAAGAGCAGAGAAGCAGATTTGTTGAAAAGGAGAGAAGAGGATGTGAAATGAATGATGAGCAGTTGAAAATGTGGAGATTGTCTGAAATAGAGATGATAATGTATGTAACTCGAAGAAATGAGTTGAGATACAGCAATTGTTAGAAACGGAGAAACGTATACTTTCAGAGAAGGAGCACAAGCTTCAAGAAGTGAATTGCATGGATTTGGCAAATGCGTAGAATGAGTAACAACTGTAGATAGAAATAATGCTAGATTTAGATCAATTGCAAAAATTGGGCGTTTGGTAGATAGAGAGATGCAGTATTAGCGAAATTGAACGTTATGGAGAAATTGAAGTTGCGGTGAAAGCAGAGAAGCGGGAAACGAGCAGAGAAGCAGATTTCTTGAAAAGTAGAGAAGTGGATGTGAAATTAATGATGAGCAGTTGAAAATGTGGAGATTGTCTGAAATAGAGATGTTAATGTGTATAAATAAGAGAAATGAGTGGACATAGAGCGATTGTTAGAAATGGAGAAGCTTTTACTTTCAGAGAATTAGTGCAAGCTTCAAGAAGTGAATTGCATTGATTTGCCAAATACGTAGAATGAGTAACATCTGTAGATAGAAATAATGCAGAATTTGATCAATTGGAAAAATTGGGCGTTTGCTAGGTACAGAGATGCAGTATTAGCGAAATTGAACGTTATGGAGAAATTGAAGTTGCGGTGAATGCGGAGAAGCGCGAAAAGAGCAGAGAAGCAGATTTCTTGAAAAGGAGAGAAATGGTTGTGAAATGAACAATGAGCAGCTGGAAATGTGGAGATTGTTTGAAATAGAGATGTTAATGTATGTAATTAGAAGAAAGGTGTGGAGATAGAGCAATTGTTGAAAAGGGAGAAGTTTATACTTTCAGAGACGGAGCAAAAGCTTCAAGAAGTGAATTGCATGGATTTGGCAAATATGTGGGATGAGTAACATCAGCAGATAATAATAATGCTAGAATATGATCAATTGCAAAAATTGGGCGTTTGGTAGGTACAGAGATTCAGAATGTGCGAAATTGAAAGATATGGAGAAATTGAAGTTGCGGTGAATGCGGAGAAGCTGCAAAATTGCAGAGAAGCACATTTGTTGAATATGAGAGAAGTGGATGTCAAATGAATAATGAGCAGCTGGAAATGTGGAGATTGTTTGAAATAGAGATGTTAATGTGTATAAATAAAAGAAAAAGGTGGAGATAGAGCGATTGTTAGAAATGGAGAAGCTTTTACTTTCAGAGAAGGAGCACAAGCTTCAAGAAGTGAATTGCATGGATTTGGCAAATGCGTAGAATGAGTAACATCTGTAGATAGAAATAATGCAAGAATTTGATCACTTGCAAAAATTGGGCGTTTGGTAGATACAGAGATGCAGTATTAGCGAACCTCATCGATATGGAGAAATTGAAGTTGCGGAGAAGCTGCAAAAGTGCAGAGAAGCAGATTTGTTGAAAAGGAGAGAAGAGGATGTGAAATGAATGATGAGCAGTTGAAAATGTGGAGATTGTCTGAAATAGAGATGTTAATGTATGTAACTGGAAGAAATGAGTTGAGATAGAGCAATTGTTAGAAACGGAGAAACGTATACTTTCAGAGAAGAAGCACAAGCTTCAATAAGTGAATTGCATGGATTTGGCAAATATGTAGAAGGAGTAACATCTGTAGATAGAAATAATTCTGGAATTAGATCAATTGCAAAAATTGGGCGTTTGGTAGATAGAGAGATGCAGTATTAGCGAAATTGAACGTTATGGAGATGTTGAAGTTGCGGTGAAAGCAGAGAAGCGGGAAACGAGCAGAGAATCAGATTTCTTGAAAAGGAGAGAAATGGTTGTGAAATGAACAATGAGCAGCTGGAAATGTGGAGATTGTTTGAAATAGAGATGTTAATGTATGTAATTAGAAGAAAGGTGTGGAGATAGAGCAATTGTTGAAAAGGGAGAAGTTTATACTTTCAGAGACGGAGCAAAAGCTTCAAGAAGTGAATTGCATGGATTTGGCAAATATGTAGAATGAGAAAGTTCTGTAGACAGGAATAATGCTAGAAGTTCATCCATTGGAAAAATTGGACATTTGGTAGATGCAGAGGTGCAGCATTAGCGAAATTGAAGGATATGGAGCAATTGAAGTTGCGGTGAATGCGGAGGAGCTGGAAGAGTGCAGAATGTGTTCAACTCCAAGAAAGTGAGAACTTGCATATACAGAAAAGCAGATTTGTTGAAAAGCAGATAAGTGGATGTGCAATGAATGATGAGCAGCTAGAATGTGGAGATTGTCATAAATAGAGATGTTAATGTGTATAAATAAGAGAAATGAGTGGAGATAGAGCGATTGTTAGAAATGGAGAAGCTTTTACTTTCAGAGAAGGAGCTCAAGCTTCAAGAAGTGAATTGCATGGATTTGCCAAATATGTAGAATGAGTAACATCTGTAGATAGAAATAATGCAGCATTTGATCAATTTGAAAAATTGGGCGTTTGCTAGGTACAGAGATGCAGTATTAGCGAAATTGAACGTTATGGAGAAATTGAAGTTGCGGTGAATGCGGAGAAGCGCGAAAAGAGCAGAGAATCAGATTTCTTGAAAAGGAGAGAAATGGTTGTGAAATGAACAATGAGCAGCTGGAAATGTGGCGATTGTTTGAAATAGAGATGTTAATGTATGTAATTAGAAGAAAGGTGTGGAGATAGAGCAATTGTTGAAAAGGGAGAAGTTTATACTTTCAGAGACGGAGCAAAAGCTTCAAGAAGTGAATTGCATGGATTTGGCAAATATGTGGGATGAGTAACATCAGCAGATAATAATAATGCTAGAATATGATCAATTGCAAAAATTGGGCGTTTGGTAGGTACAGAGATTCAGAATGAGCGAAATTGAAAGATATGGAGAAATTGAAGTTGCGGTGAATGCGGAGAAGCTGCAAAATTGCAGAGAAGCACATTTGTTGAAAATGAGAGAAGTGGATGTGAAATGAATAATGAGCAGCTGGAAATGTGGAGATTGTTTGAAATTGAGATCTTAATGTATATAAATAAAAGAAATGAGTGGAGATATAGCGATTGTTAGAAATGGAGAAGCTTTTACTTTCAGAGAAGGAGCACAAGCTTCAAGAAGTGAATTGCATGGATTTGACAAATGCGTAGAATGAGTAACATCTGTAGATAGAAATAATGCAAGAATTTGATCAATTGCAAAAATTGGGCGTTTGGTAGATACAGAGATGCAGTATTAGCGAACCTCATCGATATGGAGAAATTGAAGTTGCGGTGAATGCGGAGAAGCGCGAAAAGAGCAGAGAAGCAGATTTCTTGAAAAGGAGAGAAATGGTTGTGAAATGAACAATGAGCAGCTGGAAATGTGGAGATTGTTTGAAATAGAGATGTTAATGTATGTAATTAGAAGAAAGGTGTGGAGATAGAGCCATTGTTGAAAAGGGAGAAGTTTATACTTTCAGAGACGGAGCAAAAGCTTCAAGAAGTGAATTGCATGGATTTGGCAAATATGTGGGATGAGTGACATCTGCAGATAATAATTATGCTAGAATATGATCAATTGCAAAAATTGGGCGTTTGGTAGGTACAGAGATTCAGAATGAGCGAAATTGAATGATATGGATTAATTGAAGATGACGAGAATGCGGAGAAGCTGCAAAATTGCAGAGAAGCACATTTGTTGAAAATGAGAGAAGTGGATTTGAAATGAATAATGAGCAGCTGGAAATGTGGAGATTGTTTGAAAAAGAGATGTTAATGTGTATAAATAAAATAAATGAGCGGAGATAAAGCGATTGTTAGAAATGGAGAAGCTTTTACTTTCAGAGAAGGAGCACAAGCTTCAACAAATGAATTGCATGGATTTGGCAAATGCGTACAATGAGTAACATCTGTAGATAGAAATAATGCAAGAATTTGATCAATTGCAAAAAGTGGGCGTTTGGTAGATACAGAGATGCAGTATTAGCGAACCTCATCGATATGGAGAAATTGAAGTTGCGGAGAAGCTGCAAAAGTGCAGAGAAGCAGATTTGTTGAAAAGGAGAGAAGAGGATGTGAAATGAATGATGAGCAGTTGAAAATGTGGAGATTGTCTGAAATAGAGATGATAATGTATGTAACTCGAAGAAATGAGTTGAGATACAGCAATTGTTAGAAACGGAGAAACGTATACTTTCAGAGAAGGAGCACAAGCTTCAATAAGTGAATTGCATGGATTTGGCAAATGCGTAGAATGAGTAACAACTGTAGATAGAAATAATGCTAGATTTAGATCAATTGCAAAAATTGGGCGTTTGGTAGATAGAGAGATGCAGTATTAGCGAAATTGAACGTTATGGAGAAATTGAAGTTGCGGTGAAAGCAGAGAAGCGGGAAACGAGCAGAGAAGCAGATTTCTTGAAAAGTAGAGAAATGGTTGTGAAATGAACAATGAGCAGTTGGAAATGTGGAGATTGTTTGAAATGGAGATGTTAATGTATGTAATTAGAAGAAGTGAGTGGAGATAGAGCGATTTTTATAAATGGAGAAACTTTAACTTTCAGAGAAGGAGCAGAAGCTTCAAGAAGTGAATTGCATGGATTTGGCAAATATGTAGAATGAGTGACATCTGTAGATAGAAATAATGCTAGAATTAGATCAATTGCAAATATTGGGCTTTTGGTAGTTAGAGAGATGCAATATTAGCGAAATTGAAAGATATGGAGAAATTGAAGTTGTGGTGAATGCGGAGAAGCTGCAAAAGAGCAGAGAAGCAGATTTGTTGAAACGGAGAGAAGTGGATGTGAAATTAATGATGAGCAGTTGAAAATGTGGAGATTGTCTGAAATAGAGATGTTAATGTGTATAAATAAGAGAAATGAGTGGACATAGAGCGATTGTTAGAAATGGAGAAGCTTTTACTTTCAGAGAATTAGTGCAAGCTTCAAGAAGTGAATTGCATTGATTTGCCAAATACGTAGAATGAGTAACATCTGTAGATAGAAATAATGCAGAATTTGATCAATTGGAAAAATTGGGCGTTTGCTAGGTACAGAGATGCAGTATTAGCGAAATTGAACGTTATGGAGAAATTGAAGTTGCGGTGAAATCGGAGAAGCGCGAAAAGAGCAGAGAAGCAGATTTCTTGAAAAGGAGAGAAATGGTTGTGAAATGAACAGTGAGCAGCTGGAAATGTGGAGATTGTTTGAAATAGAGATGTTAATGTATGTAATTAGAAGAAAGGTGTGGAGATAGAGCAATTGTTGAAAAGGGAGAAGTTTATACTTTCAGAGACGGAGCAAAAGCTTCAAGAAGTGAATTGCATGGATTTGGCAAATATGTGGGATGAGTAACATCAGCAGATAATAATAATGCTAGAATATGATCAATTGCAAAAATTGGGCGTTTGGTAGGTACAGAGATTCAGAATGAGCGAAATTGAAAGATATGGAGAAATTGAAGTTGCGGTGAATGCGGAGAAGCTGCAAAATTGCAGAGAAGCACATTTGTTGAATATGAGGGAAGTGGATGTCAAATGAATAATGAGCAGCTGGAAATGTGGAGATTGTTTGAAATAGAGATGTTAATGTGTATAAATAAAAGAAAAAGGTGGAGATAGAGCGATTGTTAGAAATGGAGAAGCTTTTACTTTCAGACAAGGAGCACAAACTTCAAGAAGTGAATTGCATGGATTTGGCAAATGCGTAGAATGAGTAACATCTGTAGATAGAAATAATGCAAGAATTTGATCACTTGCAAAAATTGGGCGTTTGGTAGATACAGAGATGCAGTATTAGCGAACCTCATCGATATGGAGAAATTGAAGTTGCGGAGAAGCTGCAAAAGTGCAGAGAAGCAGATTTGTTGAAAAGGAGAGAAGAGGATGTGAAATGAATGATGAGCAGTTGAAAATGTGGAGATTGTCTGAAATAGAGATGTTAATGTATGTAACTGGAAGAAATGAGTTGAGATAGAGCAATTGTTAGAAACGGAGAAACGTATACTTTCAGAGAAGGAGCACAAGCTTCAATAAGTGAATTGCATGGATTTGGCAAATATGTAGAAGGAGTAACATCTGTAGATAGAAATAATGCTGGAATTAGATCAATTGCAAAAATTGGGCGTTTGGTAGATAGAGAGATGCAGTATTAGCGAAATTGAACGTTATGGAGATGTTGAAGTTGCGGTGAAAGCAGAGAAGCGGGAAACGAGCAGAGAATCAGATTTCTTGAAAAGGAGAGAAATGGTTGTGAAATGAACAATGAGCAGCTGGAAATGTGGAGATTGTTTGAAATAGAGATGTTAATGTATGTAATTAGAAGAAAGGTGTGGAGATAGAGCAATTGTTGAAAAGGGAGAAGTTTATACTTTCAGAGACGGAGCAAAAGCTTCAAGAAGTGAATTGCATGGATTTGGCAAATATGTAGAATGAGAAAGTTCTGTAGACAGGAATAATGCTAGAAGTTCATCCATTGGAAAAATTGGACATTTGGTAGATGCAGAGGTGCAGCATTAGCGAAATTGAAGGATATGGAGCAATTGAAGTTGCGGTGAATGCGGAGGAGCTGGAAGAGTGCAGAATGTGTTCAACTCCAAGAAAGTGAGAACTTGCATATACAGAAAAGCAGATTTGTTGAAAAGCAGATAAGTGGATGTGCAATGAATGATGAGCAGCTAGAATGTGGAGATTGTCATAAATAGAGATGTTAATGTGTATAAATAAGAGAAATGAGTGGAGATAGAGCGATTGTTAGAAATGGAGAAGCTTTTACTTTCAGAGAAGGAGCTCAAGCTTCAAGAAGTGAATTGCATGGATTTGCCAAATATGTAGAATGAGTAACATCTGTAGATAGAAATAATGCAGAATTTGATCAATTTGAAAAATTGGGCGTTTGCTAGGTACAGAGATGCAGTATTAGCGAAATTGAACGTTATGGAGAAATTGAAGTTGCGGTGAATGCGGAGAAGCGCGAAAAGAGCAGAGAATCAGATTTCTTGAAAAGGAGAGAAATGGTTGTGAAATGAACAATGAGCAGCTGGAAATGTGGAGATTGTTTGAAATAGAGATGTTAATGTATGTAATTAGAAGAAAGGTGTGGAGATAGAGCAATTGTTGAAAAGGGAGAAGTTTATACTTTCAGAGACGGAGCAAAAGCTTCAAGAAGTGAATTGCATGGATTTGGCAAATATGTGGGATGAGTAACATCAGCAGATAATAATAATGCTAGAATATGATCAATTGCAAAAATTGGGCGTTTGGTAGGTACAGAGATTCAGAATGAGCGAAATTGAAAGATATGGAGAAATTGAAGTTGCGGTGAATGCGGAGAAGCTGCAAAATTGCAGAGAAGCACATTTGTTGAAAAGGAGAGAAGAGGATGTGAAATGAATGATGAGCAGTTGAAAATGTGGAGATTGTCTGAAATAGAGATGTTAATGTATGTAACTGGAAGAAATGAGTTGAGATAGAGCAATTGTTAGAAACGGAGAAACGTATACTTTCAGAGAAGGAGCACAAGCTTCAGTAAGTGAATTGCATGGATTTGGCAAATATGTAGAAGGAGTAACATCTGTAGATAGAAATAATGCTGGAATTAGAACAATTGCAAAAATTGGGCGTTTGGTAGATAGAGAGATGCAGTATTAGCGAAATTGAACGTTATGGAGAAGTTGAAGTTGCGGTGAAAGCAGAGAAGCGGGAAACGAGCAGAGAAGCAGATTTCTTGAAAAGTAGAGAAATGGTTGTGAAATGAACAATGAGCAGCTGGAAATGTGGAGATTGTTTGAAATGGAGATGTTAATGTATGTAATTAGAAGAAGTGAGTGGAGATAGAGCGATTTTTATAAATGGAGAAACTTTAACTTTCAGAGAAGGAGCAGAAGCTTCAAGAAGTGAATTGCATGGATTTGGCAAATATGTAGAATGAGTGACATCTGTAGATAGAAATAATGCTAGAATTTGATCAGTTGCAAAAATTGGGCTTTTGGTAGATAGAGAGATGCAATATTAGCGAAATTGAAAGATGTGGAGAAATTGAAGTTGCGGTGAATGCGGAGAAGCTGCAAAAGAGCAGAGAAGCAGATTTGTTGAAACGGAGAGAAGTGGATGTGAAATGAATGATGAGCAGTTGAAATTGTGGAGATTGCCTGAAATAGAGATGTTAATGTATGTAACTCGAAGAAATGAGTTGAGATAGAGCAATTGTTAGAAATGGAGAAGCTTTTACTTTCAGAGAAGGAGCACAAGCTTCAAGAAGTGAATTTCATGCAATTGGCAAATATTTAGAATGAGAAAGATCTGTAGATCGGAATAATGCTAGAAGTTCATCCATTGGAAAAATTGGACATTTGGTAGATGCAGAGATGCAGCATTAGCGAAATTGAAGGATATGGAGCAATTGAAGTTGCGGTGAATGCGGAGCAGCTGGAAGAGTGCAGAATGTGTTCAACTCCAAGAAAGTGAAAACTTGCATATACAGAAAAGCAGATATGTTGAAAAGCAGAGAAGTATATGTGCAATGAATGATGAGCAGCTAGAATGTTTATGGATTGTCTGAAATAGAGATGTTAATGTATGTAAATCGAAGAAATAACTGGAGATAGAGCAATTGTTAGAAACGGAGATACGTATACTTTCAATACAAGCTTCTTTAATTGAATTGCATGGATTTGGCAAATATGTAGAATGAGTAACATCTGTGGATAGAAATAATGCTAGAATTTGTTCAATTGCAAAAATTGGGCGTTTGGTAGGTACAGAGATGCAGATTTAGCGAAATTGAAAGATATGGAGAAATTGAAGTGTCGGTGAATGCGGAGAAGCTGCATAATTGCAGAGAAGCACAGTTGTTGAAAATGAGAGAAGTGGATGTGAAATGAATGATGAGCAGTTGAAAATGTGGAGATTGTCTGAAATAGAGATGTTAATGTGTATAAATAAAAGATATGAGTGGAGATATAGCGATTGTTAGAAATGGAGAAGCTTTTACATTCAGAGAAGGAGCACAAGCTTCAAGAAGTGAATTGCATGGATTTGGCAAATACGTAGAATGAGTAACATCTGTAGATAGAAATAATGCAGAATTTGATCAATTGGAAAAATTGGGCGTTTGGTAGGTACAGAGATGCAGTATTAGCGAAATTGAACGTTATGGAGAACTTGAAGTTGCGGTGAATGCGGAGAAGCGCGAAAAGAGCAGAGAAGCAGATTTCTTGAAAAGGAGAGAAATGGTTGTGAAATGAACAATGGTCAGCTGGAAATGAGGAGATTGTTTGAAATAGAGATGTTAATGTATGTAATTAGAAGAAAGGTGTGGAGATGGAGCAATTGTTGAAAAGGGAGAAGTTTATACTTTCAGAGACGGAGCAAAAGCTTCAAGAAGTGAATTGCATGGATTTGGCAAATATGTAGAAGGAGTAACATCTGTAAATAAAAATAATGCTAGAATATGATCAATTGCAAAAATTGGGCGTTTGGTAGGTACAGAGATTCAGAATGAGCGAAATTGAAAGATATGGAGAAATTGAAGTGTCGGTGAATGCGGAGAAGCTGCAAAATTGCAGAGAAGCACATTTGTTGGAAATGAGAGAAGTGGATGTGAAATGAATAATGAGCAGCTGGAAATGTGGAGATTGTTTGAAATAGAGATGTTAATGTGTATAAATAAAAGAAATGAGTGGAGTTAGAGCGATTGTTAGAATTGGAGAAGCTTTTACTATCAGAGAAGGAGCACAAGCTTCAAGAAGTGAACTGCATGGATTTTGCAAATGCGTAGAATGAGTAACATCTGTAGATTGAAATAATGCAAGAATTTGATCAGTTGCAAAAATTGGGCGTTTGGTAGATACAGAGATGCAGTATTAGCGAACCTCATCGATATGGAGAAATTGAAGTTGCGGAGAAGCTGCAAAAGTGCAGAGAAGCAGATTTGTTGAAAAGGAGAGAAGAGGATGTGAAATGAATGATGAGCAGTTGAAAATGTGGAGATTGTCTGAAATAGAGATGTTAATGTATGTAACTGGAAGAAATGAGTTGAGATAGAGCAATTGTTAGAAACGGAGAAACGTATACTTTCAGAGAAGGAGCACAAGCTTCAATAAGTGAATTGCATGGATTTGGCAAATATGTAGAATGAGTAACATCTGTAGTTAGAAATAATGCTAGAATTAGATCAATTGCAGAAATTGGGCGTTTGGTAGATAGAGAGATGCATTATTAGCGAAATTGAACGTTATGGAGAAATTGAAGTTGCGGTGAAACAAGAGAATCGGGAAACGAGCAGAGAAGCAGATTTCTTGAAAAGTAGAGAAATGGTTGTGAAATGAAAAATGTGCAGCTGGAAAGGTGGAGATTGTTTGAAATGGAGATGTGAATGTATGTTATTAGAAGACAGGTGTGGAGATAGAGCAATTGTTGAAAAGGGAGAAGTTTATACTTTCAGAGACGGAGCAAAAGCTTTAAGAAGTGAATTGCATGGATTTGGCAAATATGTAGGAGGAGTAACATCTGTAGATAAAAATAATGCTAGAATATGATCAATTGCAAAAATTGGGCGTTTGGTAGGTACAGAGATTCAGAATTAGCGAAATTGAAAGATACGGAGATATTGAAGTTGCGGTGAATGCGGAGAAGCTGCAAAATTGCAGAGAAGCACATTTGTTGAAAATGAGAGAAGTGGATGTGAAATGAATAATGAGCAGCTGGAAATGTGGAGATTGTTTGAAATAGAGATGTTAATGTGTATAAATAAAAGAAATGAGTGGAGATAGAGCGATTGTTAGAAATGGAGAAGCTTTTACTTTCAGAGAAGGAGCACAAGCTTCAAGAAGTGAATTGCATGGATTTGGCAAATACGTAGAATGAGTAACATCTGTAGATAGAAATAATGCAGAATTTGATCAATTGGAAAAATTGGGCGTTTGGTAGGTACAGAGATGCAGTATTAGCGAAATTGAACGTTATGGAGAACTTGAAGTTGCGGTGAATGCGGAGAAGCGCGAAAAGAGCAGAGAAGCAGATTTCTTGAAAAGGAGAGAAATGGTTGTGAAATGAACAATGAGCAGCTGGAAATGTGGAGATTGTTTGAAATAGAGATGTTAATGTATGTAATTAGAAGAAAGGTGTGGAGATAGAGCCATTGTTGAAAAGGGAGAAGTTTATACTTTCAGAGACGGAGCAAAAGCTTCAAGAAGTGAATTGCATGGATTTGGCAAATATGTGGGATGAGTGACATCTGCAGATAATAATTATGCTAGAATATGATCAATTGCAAAAATTGGGCGTTTGGTAGGTACAGAGATTCAGAATGAGCGAAATTGAATGATATGGATAAATTGAAGTTGACGTGAATGCGGAGAAGCTGCAAAATTGCAGAGAAGCACATTTGTTGAAAATGAGAGAAGTGGATGTGAAATGAATAATGAGCAGCTGGAAATGTGGAGATTGTTTGAAAAAGAGATGTTAATGTGTATAAATAAAATAAATGAGCGGAGATAAAGCGATTGTTAGAAATGGAGAAGCTTTTACTTTCAGAGAAGGAGCACAAGCTTCAACAAATGAATTGCATGGATTTGGCAAATGCGTACAATGAGTAACATCTGTAGATAGAAATAATGCAAGAATTTGATCAATTGCAAAAATTGGGCGTTTGGTAGATACAGAGATGCAGTATTAGCGAACCTCATCGATATGGAGAAATTGAAGTTGCGGAGAAGCTGCAAAAGTGCAGAGAAGCAGATTTGTTGAAAAGGAGAGAAGAGGATGTGAAATGAATGATGAGCAGTTGAAAATGTGGAGATTGTCTGAAATAGAGATGATAATGTATGTAACTCGAAGAAATGAGTTGAGATAGAGCAATTGTTAGAAACGGAGAAACGTATACTTTCAGAGAAGGAGCACAAGCTTCAAGAAGTGAATTGCATGGATTTGGCAAATGCGTAGAATGAGTAACAACTGTAGATAGAAATAATGCTAGATTTAGATCAATTGCAAAAATTGGGCGTTTGGTAGATAGAGAGATGCAGTATTAGCGAAATTGAACGTTATGGAGAAATTGAAGTTGCGGTGAAAGCAGAGAAGCGGGAAATGAGCAGAGAAGCAGATTTCTTGAAAAGTAGAGAAATGGTTGTGAAATGAACAATGAGCAGTTGGAAATGTGGAGATTGTTTGAAATGGAGATGTTAATGTATGTAATTAGAAGAAGTGAGTGGAGATAGAGCGATTTTTATAAATGGAGAAACTTTAACTTTCAGAGAAGGAGCAGAAGCTTCAAGAAGTGAATTGCATGGATTTGGCAAATATGTAGAATGAGTGACATCTGTAGATAGAAATAATGCTAGAATTAGATCAATTGCAAATATTGGGCTTTTGGTAGTTAGAGAGATGCAATATTAGCGAAATTGAAAGATATGGAGAAATTGAAGTTGCGGTGAATGCGGAGAAGCTGCAAAAGAGCAGAGAAGCAGATTTGTTGAAACGGAGAGAAGTGGATGTGAAATTAATGATGAGCAGTTGAAAATGTGGAGATTGTCTGAAATAGAGATGTTAATGTGTATAAATAAGAGAAATGAGTGGACATAGAGCGATTGTTAGAAATGGAGAAGCTTTTACTTTCAGAGAATTAGTGCAAGCTTCAAGAAGTGAATTGCATGGATTTGCCAAATACGTAGAATGAGTAACATCTGTAGATAGAAATAATGCAGAATTTGATCAATTGGAAAAATTGGGCATTTGGTAGGTACAGAGATGCAGTATTAGCGAAATTGAACGTTATGGAGAAATTGAAGTTGCGGTGAATGCGGAGAAGCGCGAAAAGAGCAGAGAAGCAGATTTCTTGAAAAGGAGAGAAATGGTTGTGAAATGAACAATGAGCAGCTGGAAATGTGGAGATTGTTTGAAATAGAGATGTTAATGTATGTAATTAGAAGAAAGGTGTGGAGATAGAGCAATTGTTGAAAAGGGAGAAGTTTATACTTTCAGAGATGGAGCAAAAGCTTCAAGAAGTGAATTGCATGGATTTGGCAAATATGTGGGATGAGTAACATCAGCAGATAATAATAATGCTAGAATATGATCAATTGCAAAAATTGGGCGTTTGGTAGGTACAGAGATTCAGAATGAGCGAAATTGAAAGATATGGAGAAATTGAAGTTGCGGTGAATGCGGAGAAGCTGCAAAATTGCAGAGAAGCACATTTGTTGAATATGAGGGAAGTGGATGTCAAATGAATAATGAGCAGCTGGAAATGTGGAGATTGTTTGAAATTGAGATGTTAATGTGTATAAATAAAAGAAATGAGTGGAGATAGAGCGATTGTTAGAAATGGAGAAGCTTTTACTTTCAGAGAAGGAGCACAAGCTTCAAGAAGTGAATTGCATGGATTTGGCAAATGCGTAGAATGAGTAACATCTGTAGATAGAAATAATGCAAGAATTTGATCAATTGCAAAAATTGGGCGTTTGGTAGATACAGAGATGCAGTATTAGCGAACCTCATCGATATGGAGAAATTGAAGTTGCGGAGAAGCTGCAAAAGTGCAGAGAAGCAGATTTGTTGAAAAGGAGAGAAGAGGATGTGAAATGAATGATGAGCAGTTGAAAATGTGGAGATTGTCTGAAATAGAGATGTTAATGTATGTAACTGGAAGAAATGAGTTGAGATAGAGCAATTGTTAGAAACGGAGAAACGTATACTTTCAGAGAAGGAGCACAAGCTTCAATAAGTGAATTGCATGGCTTTGGCAAATATGTAGAAGGAGTAACATCTGTAGATAGAAATAATGCTGGAATTAGATCAATTGCAAAAATTGGGCGTTTGGTAGATAGAGAGATGCAGTATTAGCGAAATTGAACGTTATGGAGATGTTGAAGTTGCGGTGAAAGCAGAGAAGCGGGAAACGAGCAGAGAATCAGATTTCTTGAAAAGGAGAGAAATGGTTGTGAAATGAACAATGAGCAGCTGGAAATGTGGAGATTGTTTGAAATAGAGATGTTAATGTATGTAATTAGAAGAAAGGTGTGGAGATAGAGCAATTGTTGAAAAGGGAGAAGTTTATACTTTCAGAGACGGAGCAAAAGCTTCAAGAAGTGAATTGCATGGATTTGGCAAATATGTAGAATGAGAAAGTTCTGTAGACAGGAATAATGCTAGAAGTTCATCCATTGGAAAAATTGGACATTTGGTAGATGCAGAGGTGCAGCATTAGCGAAATTGAAGGATATGGAGCAATTGAAGTTGCGGTGAATGCGGAGGAGCTGGAAGAGTGCAGAATGTGTTCAACTCCAAGAAAGTGAGAACTTGCATATACAGAAAAGCAGATTTGTTGAAAAGCAGAGAAGTGGATGTGCAATGAATGATGAGCAGCTAGAATGTGGAGATTGTCTTAAATAGAGATGTTAATGTGTATAAATAAGAGAAATGAGTGGAGATAGAGCGATTGTTAGAAATGGAGAAGCTTTTACTTTCAGAGAAGGAGCTCAAGCTTCAAGAAGTGAATTGCATGGATTTGCCAAATATGTAGAATGAGTAACATCTGTAGATAGAAATAATGCAGAATTTGATCAATTTGAAAAATTGGGCGTTTGCTAGGTACAGAGATGCAGTATTAGCGAAATTGAACGTTATGGAGAAATTGAAGTTGCGGTGAATGCGGAGAAGCGCGAAAAGAGCAGAGAATCAGATTTCTTGAAAAGGAGAGAAATGGTTGTGAAATGAACAATGAGCAGCTGGAAATGTGGAGATTGTTTGAAATAGAGATGTTAATGTATGTAATTAGAAGAAAGGTGTGGAGATAGAGCAATTGTTGAAAAGGGAGAAGTTTATACTTTCAGAGACGGAGCAAAAGCTTCAAGAAGTGAATTGCATGGATTTGGCAAATATGTGGGATGAGTAACATCAGCAGATAATAATAATGCTAGAATATGATCAATTGCAAAAATTGGGCGTTTGGTAGGTACAGAGATTCAGAATGAGCGAAATTGAAAGATATGGAGAAATTGAAGTTGCGGTGAATGCGGAGAAGCTGCAAAATTGCAGAGAAGCACATTTGTTGAAAATGAGAGAAGTGGATGTCAAATGAATAATGAGCAGCTGGAAATGTGGAGATTGTTTGAAATTGAGATCTTAATGTATATTAATAAAAGAAATGAGTGGAGATATAGCGATTGTTAGAAATGGAGAAGCTTTTACTTTCAGAGAAGGAGCACAAGCTTCAAGAAGTGAATTGCATGGATTTGGCAAATGCGTAGAATGAGTAACATATGTAGATAGAAATAATGCAAGAATTTGATCAATTGCAAAAATTGGGCGTTTGGTAGATACAGAGATGCAGTATTAGCGAACCTCATCGATATGGAGAAATTGAAGTTGCGGAGAAGCTGCAAAAGTGCAGAGAAGCAGATTTGTTGAAAAGGAGAGAAGAGGATGTGAAATGAATGATGAGCAGTTGAAAATGTGGAGATTGTCTGAAATAGAGATGTTAATGTATGTAACTGGAAGAAATGAGTTGAGATAGAGCAATTGTTAGAAACGGAGAAACGTATACTTTCAGAGAAGGAGCACAAGCTTCAATAAGTGAATTGCATGGCTTTGGCAAATATGTAGAAGGAGTAACATCTGTAGATAGAAATAATGCTGGAATTAGATCAATTGCAAAAATTGGGCGTTTGGTAGATAGAGAGATGCAGTATTAGCGAAATTGAACGTTATGGAGAAGTTGAAGTTGCGGTGAAAGCAGAGAAGCGGGAAACGAGCAGAGAAGTAGAGAAATGGTTGTGAAATGAACAATGAGCAGCTGGAAATGTGGAGATTGTTTGAAATGGAGATGTTAATGTATGTAACTAGAAGAAGTGAGTGGAGATAGAGCGATTTTTATAAATGGAGAAACTTTAACTTTCAGAGAAGGAGCAGAAGCTTCAAGAAGTGAATTGCATGGATTTGGCAAATATGTAGAATGAGTGACATCTGTAGATAGAAATAATGCTAGAATTTGATCAGTTGCAAAAATTGGGCTTTTGGTAGATAGAGAGATGCAATATTAGCGAAATTGAAAGATGTGGAGAAATTGAAGTTGCGGTGAATGCGGAGAAGCTGCAAAAGAGCAGAGAAGCAATTGTTAGAAACGGAGAAACGTATACTTTCAGAGAAGGAGCACAAGCTTCAATAAGTGAATTGCATGCAATTGGCAAATATGTAGAAGGAGTAACATCTGTAGATAGAAATAATGCTGGAATTAGATCAATTGCAAAAATTGGGCGTTTGGTAGATAGAGAGATGCAGTATTAGCGAAATTGAACGTTATGGAGAAGTTGAAGTTGCGGTGAATGCGGAGCAGCTGGAAGAGTGCAGAATGTGTTCAACTCCAAGAAAGTGAAAACTTGCATATACAGAAAAGCAGATTTGTTGAAAAGCAGAGAAGTAGATGTGCAATGAATGATGAGCAGCTAGAATGTGGGGATTGTCTGAAATAGAGATGTTAATGTATGTAAATCGAAGAAATAACTGGAGATAGAGCAATTGTTAGAAAGGGAGATACGTATACTTTCAATACAAGCTTCTTTAATTGAATTGCATGGATTTGGCAAATATGTAGAATGAGTAACATCTGTGGATAGAAATAATGCTAGAATTTGTTCAATTGCAAAAATTGGGCGTTTGGTAGGTACAGAGATGCAGATTTAGTGAAATTGAAAGATATGGAGAAATTGAAGTGTCGGTGAATGCGGAGAAGCTGCAGAATTGCAGAGAAGCACATTTGTTGAAAATGAGAGAAGTGGATGTGAAATGAATAATGAGCAGCTGGAAATGTGGAGATTGTTTGAAATAGAGATGTTAATGTATATAAATAGAAGAAATGAGTGGAGATAGAGCGATTGTTAGAAATGGAGAAGCTTTTACTTTCAGAGAAGGAGCACAAGCTTCAAGAAGTGAATTGCATGGATTTGGCAAATATTTAGAATGAGTAACATCTGTAGATTGAAATAAGGCAAGAATTTGATCAATTGCAAAAGTTGGACGTTTGGTACATACAGAGATGCAGTATTAGCGAATTTGATAGATATGGAGGAATTGAAGTTGCGGTGAATGAGGAGAAGCTGCAAAATTGCAGAGAAGCACAGTTGTTGAAAATGAGAGAAGTGGATGTGAAATGAATGATGAGCAGTTGAAAATGTGGAGATTGTCTGAAATAGAGATGTTAATGTGTATAAATAAAAGAAATGAGTGGAGATATAGCGATTGTTAGAAATGGAGAAGATTTTACATTCAGAGAAGGAGCACAAGCTTCAAGAAGTGAATTGCATGGATTTGGCAAATACGTAGAATGAGTAACATCTGTAGATAGAAATAATGCAGAATTTGATCAATTTGAAAAATTGGGCGTTTGGTAGGTACAGAGATGCAGTATTAGCGAAATTGAACGTTATGGAGAAATTGAAGTTGCGGTGAATGCGGAGAAGCGCGAAAAGAGCAGAGAAGCAGATTTCTTGAAAAGGAGAGAAATGGTTGTGAAATGAACAATGATCAGCTGGAAATGTGGAGATTGTTTGAAATAGAGATGTTAATGTATGTAATTAGAAGAAAGGTGTGGAGATGGAGCAATTGTTGAAAAGGGAGAAGTTTATACTTTCAGAGACGGAGCAAAAGCTTCAAGAAGTGAATTGCATGGATTTGGCAAATATGTAGAAGGAGTAACATCGGTAGATAAAAATAATGCTAGAATATGATCAATTGCAAAAATTGAGCGTTTGGTAGGTACAGAGGTTCAGAATGAGCGAAATTGAAAGATATGGAGAAATTGAAGTTGCGGTGAATAAGGAGAAGCTGCAAAATTGCAGAGAAGCACATTTGTTGAAAATGAGAGAAGTGGATGTCAAATGAATAATGAGCAGCTGGAAATGTGGAGATTGTTTGAAATTGAGATGTTAATGTGTATAAATAAAAGAAATGAGTGGAGATAGAGCGATTGTTAGAAATGGAGAAGCTTTTACTTTCAGAGAAGGAGCACAAGCTTCAAGAAGTGAATTGCATGGATTTGGCAAATGCGTAGAATGAGTAACATCTGTAGATTGAAATAATGCAAGAATTTGATCAATTTCAAAAATTGGTAGTTTGGTAGATACAGAGATGCAGTATTAGCGAACCTCATCGATATGGAGAAATTGAAGTTGCGGAGAAGCTGCAAAAGTGCAGAGAAGCAGATTTGTTGAAAAGGAGAGAAGAGGATGTGAAATGAATGATGAGCAGTTGAAAATGTGGAGATTGTCTGAAATAGAGATGTTAATGTATGTAACTGGAAGAAATGAGTTGAGATAGAGCAATTGTTTGAAACGGAGAAACGTATACTTTAAGAGAAGGAGCACAAGCTTCAATAAGTGAATTGCATGCATTTGGCAAATATGTAGAATGAGTAACATCTGTAGATAGAAATAATGCTAGAATTAGATCAATTGCAAAAATTGGGCGTATGGTAGATAGAGAGATGTAATATTAGCGAAATTGAACGTTATGGAGAAATTGAAGTTGCGGTGAAAGCAGAGAAGCGGGAAACGAGCAGAGAAGCAGATTTCTTGAAAAGTAGAGAAATGGATGTGAAATGAATAATGAGCAGCTGGAAATGTGGAGATTGTTTGAAATGGAGATGTTAATGTATGTAATTAGAAGGAGTGAGTGGAGATAGAGCGATTTTTATAAATGGAGAAACTTTAACTTTCAGAGAAGGAGCAGAAGCTTCAAGACGTGAATTGCATGGATTTGGCAAATATGTAGAATGAGTAACATCTGTAGATAGAAATAATGCTAGAATTTGATCAATTGCAAAAATTGGGCTTTTGGTACATACAGAGATGCAGTAATAGCGAAATTGAAAGATATGGAGAAATTGAAGTTGCGGTGAATGCGGAGAAGCTGCAAAAGAGCAGAGAACCAGATTTATTGAAAAGGAGAGAAGAAATGAATGATGAGCAGTTGAAAATGTGGAGATTGTCTGAAATCGAGATTTTAATGTATGTAAATCGAAGAAATGACAGGAGATAGAGCGATTTTTAGAAATGGAGAAGCTTTTACTTTTAGAGAAGGAGCACAAGCTTCATGAAGTGAATTGCATGGATTTGGCAAATATGTAGAATGAGTGACATCTGTGGATAGAAATAAGGCAAGAATTTGATCAATTGCAAAAGTTGGGCTTTTGGTACATACAGTGATGCAGTATTAGCGAATTTGATAAATATGGAGGAATTAAAGTTGCGGAGAAGCTGAAAAAGTGCAGAGAAGCAGATTTGTTGAAAAAGAGAGAAGAGGATGTGAAATGACTGATGAGCAGTTGAAAATGTGGAGATTGTCTGAAATAGGGATGTTAATGTATGTAACTCGAAGAAATGAGTTGAGATAGAGCAATTGTTAGAAATGGACAAGCTCTTACTTTCAGAGAAGGAGCACAAGCTTCAAGAAGTGAATTTCATGCAATTGGCAAATATGGAGAATGAGAGAGATCAGTTGATAGGAGTAATGCTAGAATTTCATCCATTGGAAAAATTGGACGTTTGGTAGATGCAGAGATGCAGCATTAGCGAAATTGAAGGATATGGAGCAATTGAAGTTGCAGTGAATGCGGAGGAGCTGGAAGAGTGCAGAATGTGTTCAACTCCAAGAAAGTGAGAACTTGCATATACAGAAAAGCAGATTTGTTGAAAAGCAGAGAAGTGGATGTGCAATGAATGATGAGCAGCTAGAATGTGGAGATTGTCTGAAATAGAGAGGTTAATGCATGTAAATCGAAGAAATGACTGGAGATAGAGCAATTGTTTGAAACGGAGATACGTATACATTCAGTGAAGGAGCACACGCTTCAATAAGTGAATTGCATGGATTTGGCAAATATGTAGAATGAGTAACATCTGTAGATAGAAATAATGCTAGAATTTGTTCAATTGCAAAAATTGGGCGTTTGGTAGGTACAGAGATGCAGTATTAGCGAATTTGATAGATATGGAGGAATTGAAGTTGCCGCGAATGCGGAGAAGCTGCAAAATTGCAGAGAAGCACATTTGTTTAAAATGTGAGAAGTGGATGTGAAATGAATAATGAGCATTTGGAAATGTGGAGATTGTTTGAAATAGAGATGTTAATGTGTATAAATAAAAGAAATGAGTGGAGATAGAGCGATTGTTAGAAATGGAGAAGCTTTCACGTTCAGAAAAGGAGCACAAGCTTCAAGAAGTGAATTGCATGGATTTGGCAAATACGTAGAATGAGTAACATCTGTAGATAGAAATAATGCAAGAATTTGATCAATTGCAAAAATTGGGCGTTTGGTAGATACAGAGATGCAGTATTAGCGAACGTCATAGATATGGAGAAATTGAAGTTGCGGAGAAGCTGCAAAAGTGCAGAGAAGCAGACTTGTTGAAAAGGAGAGAAGAGGATGTGAAATGAATAATGACCAACTAGAAATGTGGAGATTGCTTGAAATAGAGAGGTTAATGCATGTAATTAGATGAAGTGAGTGGAGATAGAGCGATTTTTATAAATGGAGAAGCTTTAACTTTCAGAGAAGGAGCACAAGCTTCAAGAAGTGAATTGCATGGATTTGGCAAATATGTAGAATGAGTAACATCTGTAGATAGAAATAATGCTAGAATATGATCAATTGCAAAAATTGGGCGTTTGGTAGATACAGAGAGGCAATATTAGCGAAATTGAAAGATATGGAGAAATTGAAGTTGCGGTGAATGCGGAGAAGCTGCAAAAGTGCAGAGAAGCAGATTTGTTGAAAAGGAGAGAAGAGGATGTGAAATGAATGATGAGCAGTTGAAAATGTGGAGATTGTCTGAAATAGAGATGTTAATGTGTATAAATAAAAGAAATGAGTGGAGCTAGAGCGATTGTTAGAAATGGAGAAGCTATTACATTCGGAGAAGGAGCACAAGCTTCAAGAAGTGAATTGCATGGATTTGGCAAATACGTAGAATGAGTAACATCTGTAGATAGAAATAATGCAAGAATTTGATCAATTGCAAAAATAGGGCGTCTGGTTGATACAGAGATGCAGAATTAGCGAAATTGAAAGATTTGAGAAATTGAAGTTGCGGTGAATGCGGAGAAGCTGCAAAAGTGCAGAGAAGCAGATTTGTTGAAAAGGAGAGAAGAGGATGTGAAATGAATGATGAGCAGTTGAAAATGTGGAGATTGTTTGAAATAGAGATGTTAATGTATGTAACTCGAAGAAATGAGTTGAGATAGACCAATTGTTAGAAATGAAGAAGCTTTTACATTCAGAGAAGGAGCACAAGCTTCAAGAAGTGAATTTCATGCATTTGGAAAATATGTAGAATGAGAAACATCTGTAGAATGGAATAATGCTAGAATATGATCAATTGGAAAAATTGGACATTTGGCAGATGCAGGGATGCAACATTAGTGAAATTGAAGGATATGGAGCAATTGAAGTTGCGGTGAATGCGGAGGAGCTGGAAGAGTGCAGAATGTATTCACTTTCAAGAAAGTGAGAACTTGCTATATACAAAGAAGCAGATTTGTTGAAACGGAGAGAAGTGGATGTGAAATGAATAATGAGCAGCTAGAAATGTGGAGATTGTCCGAAATAGAAATGTTAATGTATGTAAATCGAAGAAATGATTGGAGATAGAGCAATTGTTAGAAACGGAGATACGTATACATTCAGTGAAGGAGCACAAGCTTCAGTAAGTGAATTGCATGGATTTGGCAAATATGTAGAATGAGTAACATCTGTAGATAGAAACAATGCTAGAATTTGTTCAATTGCAAAAATTGGGCGTTTGGTAGGTACAGAGATTCAGAATGAGCGAAATTGAAAGATATGGAGAAATTGAAGTTGCAGTGAATGCGGAGAAGCTGCAAAATTGCAGAGAAGCACATTTGTTGAAAATGAGAGAAGTGGATGTGAAATGAATAATGAGCAGCTGGAAATGTGGAGATTGTCCGAAATAGAAATGTTAATGTATGTAAATCGAAGAAATGATTGGAGATAGAGCAATTGTTAGAAACGGAGATACGTATACATTCAGTGAAGGAGCACAAGCTTCAGTAAGTGAATTGCATGGATTTGGCAAATATGTAGAATGAGTAACATCTGTAGATAGAAACAATGCTAGAATTTGTTCAATTGCAAAAATTGGGCGTTTGGTAGGTACAGAGATTCAGAATGAGCGAAATTGAAAGATATGGAGAAATTGAAGTTGCAGTGAATGCGGAGAAGCTGCAAAATTGCAGAGAAGCACATTTGTTGAAAATGAGAGAAGTGGATGTGAAATGAATAATGAGCAGCTGGAAATGTGGAGATTGCCTGAAATAGAGATGTTAATGTATGTAACTCGAAGAAATGAGTTGAGATAGAGCAATTGTTAGAAATGGAGACGCTTTTACTTTCAGAGAAGGAGCACAAGCTTCAAGAAGTGAATTTCATGCAATTGGCAAATATGTAGAATGAGAAAGTTCTGTAGATAGGAATAATGCTAGAAGTTCATCCATTGGAAAAATTGGACATTTGGTAGATGCAGAGATGCAGCATTAGCGAAATTGAAGGATATGGAGCAATTGAAGTTGCGGTGAATGCGGAGCAGCTGGAAGAGTGCAGAATGTGTTCAACTCCAAGAAAGTGAGAACTTGCATATACAGAAAAGCAGATTTGTTGAAAAGCAGAGAAGTGGATGTGCAATGAATGATGAGCAGCTAGAATGTGGAGATTGTCTGAAATAGAGATGTTAATGTATGTAAATCGAAGAAATAACTGGAGATAGAGCAATTGTTAGAAACGGAGTTACGTATACATTCAGTGAAGGAGCACAAGCTTCAAGAAGTGAATTGCATGGATTTGGCAAATATGTAGAATGAGTAACATCTGTTGATAGAAATAATGCTAGAATTTGTTCAATTGCAAAAATTGGGCGTTTGGTAGGTACAGAGATGCAGTATTAGCGAAATTGAAAGATATGGAGAAATTGAAGTGTCGGTGATTGCGGAGAAGCTGCAGAATTGCAGAGAAGCACATTTGTTGAAAATGAGAGAAGTGGATGTGAAATGAATAATGAGCAGCTGGAAATGTGGAGATTGTCTGAAATAGAGATGTTAATGTATGGAAATCGAAGAAATGACTGGAGATAGAGCAATTGTTAGAAACGGAGATACGTATACATTCAGTGAAGGAGCACAAGCTTCAGTAAGTGAATTGCATGGAATTGGCAAATATGTAGAATGAGTAACATCAGTAGATAGAAATAATGCTAGAATTTGTTCAATTGCAAAAATTGGCCTCTTGGTACATACAGAGATGCAGTATTAGCGAATTTGATAGATATGGAGGAACTGAAGTTGCGGTGAATGCGGAGAAGCTGCAAAATTGCAGAGAAGCACATTTGTTGAAAATGAGGGAAGTGGATGTGAAATGAATGATGAGCAGTTGAAGATGTGGAGATTGTCTGAAATAAAGATGTTAATGTGTATAAATGGAAGAAATGATTGGAGATAGAGCGATTGTTAGAAATGGAGAAGTTTATACTTTCAGAGACGGAGCAAAAGCTTCAAGAAGTGAATTGCATGGATTTGGCAAATATGTAGAAGGAGTAACATCTGTAGATAAAAACAATGCTAGAATATGATCAATTGCAAAAATTGGGCGTTTGGTAGGTACAGAGATTCAGAATGAGCGAAATTGAAAGATATGGAGAAATTGAAGTTGCAGTGAATGCGGAGAAGCTGCAAAATTGCAGAGAAGCACATTTGTTGAAAATGAGAGAAGTGGATGTGAAATGAATAATGAGCAGCTGGAAATGTGGAGATTGTTTGAAATAGAGATGTTAATGTGTATAAATAAAAGAAATGAGTGGAGATAGAGCGATTGTTAGAAATGGAGAAGCTTTTACTTTCAGAGAAGGAGCACAAGCTTCAATTAGTGAATTGCATGGATTTGGCAAATGCGTAGAATGATTAACATCTGTAGATAGAAATAATGCAAGAATTTGATCAATTGGAAAAATTGGGCGTTTGGTAGATACAGAGATGCAGTATTAGCGAACCTCATCGATATGGAGAAATTGAAGTTGCGGGGAAGCTGCAAAAGTGCAGAGAAGCAGATTTGTTGAAAAGGAGAGAAGAGGATGTGAAATGAATGAAAATGTGGAGATTGTCTGAAATAGAGATGTTAATGTATGTAACTGGAAGAAATGAGTTGAGATAGAGCAATTGTTAGAAACGGAGAAACGTATACTTTCAGAGAAGGAGCACAAGCTTCAATAAGTGAATTGCATGGATTTGGCAAATATGTAGAATGAGTAACATCTGTAGTTAGAAATAATGCTAGAATTAGATCAATTGCAGAAATTGGGCGTTTGGTAGATAGAGAGATGCATTATTAGCGAAATTGAACGTTATGGAGAACTTGAAGTTGCGGTGAAACAAGAGAATCGGGAAACGAGCAGAGAAGCAGATTTCTTGAAAAGTAGAGAAATGGTTGTGAAATGAAAAATGTGCAGCTGGAAAGGTGGAGATTGTTTGAAATGGAGATGTGAATGTATGTTATTAGAAGACAGGTGTGGAGATAGAGCAATTGTTGAAAAGGGAGAAGTTTATACTTTCAGAGACGGAGCAAAAGCTTTAAGAAGTGAATTGCATGGATTTGGCAAATATGTAGGAGGAGTAACATCTGTAGATAAAAATAATGCTAGAATATGTTCAATTGCAAAAATTGGGCGTTTGGTAGGTACAGAGATTCAGAATTAGCGAAATTGAAAGATACGGAGATATTGAAGTTGCGGTGAATGCGGAGAAGCTGCAAAATTGCAGAGAAGCACATTTGTTGAAAATGAGAGAAGTGGATGTGAAATGAATAATGAGCAGCTGGAAATGTGGAGATTGTTTGAAATAGAGATGTTAATGTGTATAAATAAAAGAAATGAGTGGAGATAGAGCGATTGTTAGAAATGGAGAAGCTTTTACTTTCAGAGAAGGAGCACAAGCTTCAAGAAGTGAATTGCATGGATTTGGCAAATACGTAGAATGAGTAACATCTGTAGATAGAAATAATGCAGAATTTGATCAATTGGAAAAATTGGGCGTTTGGTAGGTACAGAGATGCAGTATTAGCGAAATTGAACGTTATGGAGAACTTGAAGTTGCGGTGAATGCGGAGAAGCGCGAAAAGAGCAGAGAAGCAGATTTCTTGAAAAGGAGAGAAATGGTTGTGAAATGAACAATGAGCAGCTGGAAATGTGGAGATTGTTTGAAATAGAGATGTTAATGTATGTAATTAGAAGAAAGGTGTGGAGATAGAGCCATTGTTGAAAAGGGAGAAGTTTATACTTTCAGAGACGGAGCAAAAGCTTCAAGAAGTGAATTGCATGGATTTGGCAAATATGTGGGATGAGTGACATCTGCAGATAATAATTATGCTAGAATATGATCAATTGCAAAAATTGGGCGTTTGGTAGGTACAGAGATTCAGAATGAGCGAAATTGAATGATATGGATAAATTGAAGTTGACGTGAATGCGGAGAAGCTGCAAAATTGCAGAGAAGCACATTTGTTGAAAATGAGAGAAGTGGATGTGAAATGAATAATGAGCAGCTGGAAATGTGGAGATTGTTCGAAAAAGAGATGTTAATGTGTATAAATAAAATAAATGAGCGGAGATAAAGCGATTGTTAGAAATGGAGAAGCTTTTACTTTCAGAGAAGGAGCACAAGCTTCAACAAATGAATTGCATGGATTTGGCAAATGCGTACAATGAGTAACATCTGTAGATAGAAATAATGCAAGAATTTGATCAATTGCAAAAAGTGGGCGTTTGGTAGATACAGAGATGCAGTATTAGCGAACCTCATCGATATGGAGAAATTGAAGTTGCGGAGAAGCTGCAAAAGAGCAGAGAAGCAGATTTGTTGAAACGGAGAGAAGTGGATGTGAAATGAATGATGAGCAGTTGAAAATGTGGAGATTGCCTGAAATAGAGATGTTAATGTATGAAACTCGAAGAAATGAGTTGAGGTGGAGCAATTGTTAGAACTGGAGAAGCTTTTACTTTCAGAGAAGGAGCACAAGCTTCAAGAAGTGAATTTCATGCAATTGGCAAATATGTAGAATGAGAAAGTTCTGTAGATAGGAATAATGCTAGAAGTTCATCCATTAGAAAAATTGGACATTTGGTAGATGCAGAGGTGCAGCATTAGCGAAATTGAAGGATATGGAGCAATTGAAGTTGCGGTGAATGCGGAGGAGCTGGAAGAGTGCAGAATGTGTTCAACTCCAAGAAAGTGAGAACTTGCATATACAGAAAAGCAGATTTGTTGAAAAGCAGAGAAGTGGATGTGCAATGAATGATGAGCAACTAGAATGTGGAGATTGTCTTAAATAGAGATGTTAATGTGTATAAATAAGAGAAATGAGTGGAGATAGAGCGATTGTTAGAAATGGAGAAGCTTTTACTTTCAGAGAAGGAGCTCAAGCTTCAAGAAGTGAATTGCATGGATTTGCCAAATACGTAGAATGAGTAACATCTGTAGATAGAACTAATCCAGAATTTGATCAATTTGAAAAATTGGGCGTTTGCTAGGTACAGAGATGCAGTATTAGCGAAATTGAACGTTATGGAGAAATTGAAGTTGCGGTGAATGCGGAGAAGCGCGAAAAGAGCAGAGAATCAGATTTCTTGAAAAGGAGAGAAATGGTTGTGAAATGAACAATGAGCAGCTGGAAATGTGGAGATTGTTTGAAATAGAGATGTTAATGTATGTAATTAGAAGAAAGGTGTGGAGATAGAGCAATTGTTGAAAAGGGAGAAGTTTATAGTTTCAGAGACGGAGCAAAAGCTTCAAGAAGTGAATTGCATGGATTTGGCAAATATGTGGGATGAGTAACATCAGCAGATAATAATAATGCTAGAATATGATCAATTGCAAAAATTGGGCGTTTGGTAGGTACAGAGATTCAGAATGAGCGAAATTGAAAGATATGGAGAAATTGAAGTTGCGGTGAATGCGGAGAAGCTGCAAAATTGCAGAGAAGCACATTTGTTGAAAATGAGAGAAGTGGATGTCAAATGAATAATGAGCAGCTGGAAATGTGGAGATTGTTTGAAATTGAGATCTTAATGTATATTAATAAAAGAAATGAGTGGAGATATAGCGATTGTTAGAAATGGAGAAGCTTTTACATTCAGAGGAGGAGCACAAGCTTCAAGAAGTGAATTGCATGGATTTGGCAAATACGTAGAATGAGTAACATCTGTAGATAGAAATAATGCAGAATTTGATCAATTGGAAAAATTGGGCGTTTGCTAGGTACAGAGATGCAGTATTAGCGAAATTGAACGTTATGGAGAAATTGAAGTTGCGGTGAATGCGGAGAAGCGCGAAAAGAGCAGAGAAGCAGATTTCTTGAAAAGGAGAGAAATGGTTGTGAAATGAACAATGAGCAGCTGGAGATTGTTTGAAATAGAGATGTTAATGTATGTAATTAGAAGAAAGGTGTGGAGATAGAGCAATTGTTGAAATGGGAGAAGTTTATACTTTCAGAGACGGAGCAAAAGCTTCAAGAAGTGAATTGCATGGACCTGGCAAATACGTAGAATGAGTAACATCTGTAGATAGAAATAATGCAAGAATTTGATCAATTGGAAAAATTGGGCGTTTGGTAGATACAGAGATGCAGTATTAGCGAACCTCATCGATATGGAGAAATTGAAGTTGCGGAGAAGCTGCAAAAGTGCAGAGAAGCAGATTTGTTGAAAAGGAGAGAAGAGGATGTGAAATGAATGATGAGCAGTTGAAAATGTGGAGATTGTCTGAAATAGACATGTTAATGTATGTAACTGGAAGAAATGAGTTGAGATAGAGCAATTGTTAGAAACGGAGAAACGTATACTTTCAGAGAAGGAGCACAAGCTTCAATAAGTGAATTGCATGGATTTGGCAAATATGTAGTAGGAGTAACATCAGTAGATAGAAATAATGCTGGAATTAGATCAATTGCAAAAATTGGGCGTTTGGTAGATAGAGAGATGCAGTATTAGCGAAATTGAACGTTATGGAAAAGTTGAAGTTGCGGTGAAAGCAGAGAAGCGGGTAACGAGCAGAGAAGCAGATTTCTTGAAAAGTAGAGAAATGGTTGTGAAATGAACAATGAGCAGCTGGAAATGTGGAGATTGTTTGAAATGGAGATGTTAATGTATGTAATTAGAAGAAGTGAGTGGAGATAGAGCGATTTTTATAAATGGAGAAACTTTAACTTTCAGAGAAGGAGCAGAAGCTTCAAGAAGTGAATTGCATGGATTTGGCAAATATGTAGAATGAGTGAGATCTGTAGATAGAAATAATGCTAGAATTTGATCAATTGCAAAAATTGGGCTCTTGGTAGATAGAGAGATGCAATATTAGCGAAATTGAACGTTATGGAGAAATTGAAGTTGCGGTGAATGCGGAGAAGCTGCAAAAGAGCAGAGAAGCAGATTTGTTGAAACGGAGAGAAGTGGATGTGAAATGAATGATGAGCAGTTGAAAATGTGGAGATTGCCTGAAATAGAGATGTTAATGTATGTAACTCGAAGAAATGAGTTGAGATAGAGCAATTGTTAGAAATGGAGTCGCTTTTACTTTCGGAGAAGGAGCACAAGCTTCAAGAAGTGAATTTCATGCAATTGGCAAATATGTAGAATGAGAAAGTTCTGTAGATAGGAATAATGCTAGAAGTTCATCCATTGGAAAAATTGGACATTTGGTTGATGCAGAGATGCAGCATTAGCGAAATTGAAGGATATGGAGCAATTGAAGTTGCGGTGAATGCGGAGGAGCTGGAAGAGTGCAGAATGTGTTCAACTCCAAGATAGTGAGAACTTGCATATACAGAAAAGCAGATTTGTTGAAAAGCAGAGAAGTGGATGTGCAATGAATGATGAGCAGCTAGAATGTGGAGATTGTCTGAAATAGAGATGTTAATGTATGGAAATCGAAGAAATAACTGGAGATAGAGCAATTGTTAGAAACGGAGTTACGTATACATTCAGTGAAGGAGCACAAGCTTCAAGAAGTGAATTGCATGGATTTGGCAAATATGTAGAATGAGTAACATCTGTTGATAGAAATAATGCTAGAATTTGTTCAATTGCAAAAATTGGGCGTTTGGTAGGTACAGAGATGCAGATTTAGCGAAATTGAAAGATATGGAGAAATTGAAGTGTCGGTGATTGCGGAGAAGCTGCAGAATTGCAGAGAAGCACATTTGTTGAAAATGAGAGAAGTGGATGTGAAATGAAAAATGAGCAGCTGGAAATGTGGAGATTGTCTGAAATAGAGATGTTAATGTATGGAAATCGAAGAAATGACTGCAGATAGAGCAATTGTTAGAAACGGAGATACGTATACATTCAGTGAAGGAGCACAAGCTTCAGTAAGTGAATTGCATGGAATTGGCAAATATGTAGAATGAGTAACATCTGTAGATAGAAATAATGCTAGAATTTGTTCAATTGCAAAAATTGGCCTCTTGGTACATACAGAGATGCAGTATTAGCGAATTTGATAGATATGGAGGAACTGAAGTTGCGGTGAATGCGGAGAAGCTGCAAAATTGCAGAGAAGCACATTTGTTGAAAATGAGGGAAGTGGATGTGAAATGAATGATGAGCAGTTGAAGATGTGGAGATTGTCTGAAATAAAGATGTTAATGTGTATAAATGGAAGAAATGATTGGAGATAGAGCGATTGTTAGAAATGGAGAAGTTTATACTTTCAGAGACGGAGCAAAAGCTTCAAGAAGTGAATTGCATGGATTTGGCAAATATGTAGAAGGAGTAACATCTGTAGATAAAAACAATGCTAGAATATGATCAATTGCAAAAATTGGGCGTTTGGTAGGTACAGAGATTCAGAATGAGCGAAATTGAAAGATATGGAGAAATTGAAGTTGCAGTGAATGCGGAGAAGCTGCAAAATTGCAGAGAAGCACATTTGTTGAAAATGAGAGAAGTGGATGTGAAATGAATAATGAGCAGCTGGAAATGTGGAGATTGTTTGAAATAGAGATGTTAATGTGTATAAATAAAAGAAATGAGTGGAGATAGAGCGATTGTTAGAAATGGAGAAGCTTTTACTTTCAGAGAAGGAGCACAAGCTTCAATTAGTGAATTGCATGGATTTGGCAAATGCGTAGAATGATTAACATCTGTAGATAGAAATAATGCAAGAATTTGATCAATTGGAAAAATTGGGCGTTTGGTAGATACAGAGATGCAGTATTAGCGAACCTCATCGATATGGAGAAATTGAAGTTGCGGAGAAGCTGCAAAAGTGCAGAGAAGCAGATTTGTTGAAAAGGAGAGAAGAGGATGTGAAATGAATGATGAGCAGTTGAAAATGTGGAGATTGTCTGAAATAGACATGTTAATGTATGTAACTGGATGAAATGAGTTGAGATAGAGCAATTGTTAGAAACGGAGAAACGTATACTTTCAGAGAAGGAGCACAAGCTTCAATAAGTGAATTGCATGGATTTGGCAAATATGTAGTAGGAGTAAAATCAGTAGATAGAAATAATGCTGGAATTAGATCAATTGCAAAAATTGGGCGTTTGGTAGATAGAGAGATGCAGTATTAGCGAAATTGAACGTTATGGAAAAGTTGAAGTTGCGGTGAAAGCAGAGAAGCGGGTAACGAGCAGAGAAGCAGATTTCTTGAAAAGTAGAGAAATGGTTGTGAAATGAACAATGAGCAGCTGGAAATGTGGAGATTGTTTGAAATGGAGATGTTAATGTATGTAATTAGAAGAAGTGAGTGGAGATAGAGCGATTTTTATAAATGGAGAAACTTTAACTTTCAGAGAAGGAGCAGAAGCTTCAAGAAGTGAATTGCATGGATTTGGCAAATATGTAGAATGAGTGAGATCTGTAGATAGAAATAATGCTAGAATTTGATCAATTGCAAAAATTGGGCTCTTGGTAGATAGAGAGATGCAATATTAGCGAAATTGAACGTTATGGAGAAATTGAAGTTGCGGTGAATGCGGAGAAGCTGCAAAAGAGCAGAGAAGCAGATTTATTGAAACGGAGAGAAGTGGATGTGAAATGAATGATGAGCAGTTGAAAATGTGGAGATTGCCTGAAATAGAGATGTTAATGTATGTAACTCGAAGAAATGAGTTGAGATAGAGCAATTGTTAGAAATGGAGTCGCTTTTACTTTCAGAGAAGGAGCACAAGCTTCAAGAAGTGAATTTCATGCAATTGGCAAATATGTAGAATGAGAAAGTTCTGTAGATAGGAATAATGCTAGAAGTTCATCCATTGGAAAAATTGGACATTTGGTTGATGCAGAGATGCAGCATTAGCGAAATTGAAGGATATGGAGCAATTGAAGTTGCGGTGAATGCGGAGAAGCTGGAAGAGTGCAGAATGTGTTCAACTCCAAGATAGTGAGAACTTGCATATACAGAAAAGCAGATTTGTTGAAAAGCAGAGAAGTGGATGTGCAATGAATGATGAGCAGCTAGAATGTGGAGATTGTCTGAAATAGAGATGTTAATGTATGGAAATCGAAGAAATAACTGGAGATAGAGCAATTGTTAGAAACGGAGTTACGTATACATTCAGTGAAGGAGCACAAGCTTCAAGAAGTGAATTGCATGGATTTGGCAAATATGTAGAATGAGTAACATCTGTTGATAGAAATAATGCTAGAATTTGTTCAATTGCAAAAATTGGGCGTTTGGTAGGTACAGAGATGCAGATTTAGCGAAATTGAAAGATATGGAGAAATTGAAGTGTCGGTGATTGCGGAGAAGCTGCAGAATTGCAGAGAAGCACATTTGTTGAAAATGAGAGAAGTGGATGTGAAATGAAAAATGAGCAGCTGGAAATGTGGAGATTGTCTGAAATAGAGATGTTAATGTATGGAAATCGAAGAAATGACTGCACATAGAGCAATTGTTAGAAACGGAGATACGTATACATTCAGTGAAGGAGCACAAGCTTCAGTAAGTGAATTGCATGGAATTGGCAAATATGTAGAATGAGTAACATCTGTAGATAGAAATAATGCTAGAATTTGTTCAATTGCAAAAATTGGCCTCTTGGTACATACAGAGATGCAGTATTAGCGAATTTGATAGATATGGAGGAACTGAAGTTGCAGTGAATGCGGAGAAGCTGCAAAATTGCAGAGAAGCACATTTGTTGAAAATGAGGGAAGTGGATGTGAAATGAATGATGAGCAGTTGAAGATGTGGAGATTGTCTGAAATAAAGATGTTAATGTGTATAAATGGAAGAAATGATTGGAGATAGAGCGATTGTTAGAAATGGAGAAGTTTATACTTTCAGAGACGGAGCAAAAGCTTCAAGAAGTGAATTGCATGGATTTGGCAAATATGTAGAAGGAGTAACATCTGTAGATAAAAACAATGCTAGAATATGATCAATTGCAAAAATTGGGCGTTTGGTAGGTACAGAGATTCAGAATGAGCGAAATTGAAAGATATGGAGAAATTGAAGTTGCAGTGAATGCGGAGAAGCTGCAAAATTGCAGAGAAGCACATTTGTTGAAAATGAGAGAAGTGGATGTGAAATGAATAATGAGCAGCTGGAAATGTGGAGATTGTTTGAAATAGAGATGTTAATGTGTATAAATAAAAGAAATGAGTGGAGATAGAGCGATTGTTAGAAATGGAGAAGCTTTTACTTTCAGAGAAGGAGCACAAGCTTCAATTAGTGAATTGCATGGATTTGGCAAATGCGTAGAATGATTAACATCTGTAGATAGAAATAATGCAAGAATTTGATCAATTGGAAAAATTGGGCGTTTGGTAGATACAGAGATGCAGTATTAGCGAACCTCATCGATATGGAGAAATTGAAGTTGCGGAGAAGCTGCAAAAGTGCAGAGAAGCAGATTTGTTGAAAAGGAGAGAAGAGGATGTGAAATGAATGAAAATGTGGAGATTGTCTGAAATAGAGATGTTAATGTATGTAACTGGAAGAAATGAGTTGAGATAGAGCAATTGTTAGAAACGGAGAAACGTATACTTTCAGAGAAGGAGCACAAGCTTCAATAAGTGAATTGCATGGATTTGGCAAATATGTAGAATGAGTAACATCTGTAGTTAGAAATAATGCTGGAATTAGATCAATTGCAGAAATTGGGCGTTTGGTAGATAGAGAGATGCATTATTAGCGAAATTGAACGTTATGGAGAACTTGAAGTTGCGGTGAAACAAGAGAATCGGGAAACGAGCAGAGAAGCAGATTTCTTGAAAAGTAGAGAAATGGTTGTGAAATGAAAAATGTGCAGCTGGAAAGGTGGAGATTGTTTGAAATGGAGATGTGAATGTATGTTATTAGAAGACAGGTGTGGAGATAGAGCAATTGTTGAAAAGGGAGAAGTTTATACTTTCAGAGACGGAGCAAAAGCTTTAAGAAGTGAATTGCATGGATTTGGCAAATATGTAGGAGGAGTAACATCTGTAGATAAAAATAATGCTAGAATATGATCAATTGCAAAAATTGGGCGTTTGGTAGGTACAGAGATTCAGAATTAGCGAAATTGAAAGATACGGAGATATTGAAGTTGCGGTGAATGCGGAGAAGCTGCAAAATTGCAGAGAAGCACATTTGTTGAAAATGAGAGAAGTGGATGTGAAATGAATAATGAGCAGCTGGAAATGTGGAGATTGTTTGAAATAGAGATGTTAATGTGTATAAATAAAAGAAATGAGTGGAGATAGAGCGATTGTTAGAAATGGAGAAGCTTTTACTTTCAGAGAAGGAGCACAAGCTTCAAGAAGTGAATTGCATGGATTTGGCAAATACGTAGAATGAGTAACATCTGTAGATAGAAATAATGCAGAATTTGATCAATTGGAAAAATTGGGCGTTTGGTAGGTACAGAGATGCAGTATTAGCGAAATTGAACGTTATGGAGAACTTGAAGTTGCGGTGAATGCGGAGAAGCGCGAAAAGAGCAGAGAAGCAGATTTCTTGAAAAGGAGAGAAATGGTTGTGAAATGAACAATGAGCAGCTGGAAATGTGGAGATTGTTTGAAATAGAGATGTTAATGTATGTAATTAGAAGAAAGGTGTGGAGATAGAGCCATTGTTGAAAAGGGAGAAGTTTATACTTTCAGAGACGGAGCAAAAGCTTCAAGAAGTGAATTGCATGGATTTGGCAAATATGTGGGATGAGTGACATCTGCAGATAATAATTATGCTAGAATATGATCAATTGCAAAAATTGGGCGTTTGGTAGGTACAGAGATTCAGAATGAGCGAAATTGAATGATATGGATAAATTGAAGTTGACGTGAATGCGGAGAAGCTGCAAAATTGCAGAGAAGCACATTTGTTGAAAATGAGAGAAGTGGATGTGAAATGAATAATGAGCAGCTGGAAATGTGGAGATTGTTTGAAAAAGAGATGTTAATGTGTATAAATAAAATAAATGAGCGGAGATAAAGCGATTGTTAGAAATGGAGAAGCTTTTACTTTCAGAGAAGGAGCACAAGCTTCAACAAATGAATTGCATGGATTTGGCAAATGCGTACAATGAGTAACATCTGTAGATAGAAATAATGCAAGAATTTGATCAATTGCAAAAAGTGGGCGTTTGGTAGATACAGAGATGCAGTATTAGCGAACCTCATCGATATGGAGAAATTGAAGTTGCGGAGAAGCTGCAAAAGTGCAGAGAAGCAGATTTGTTGAAAAGGAGAGAAGAGGATGTGAAATGAATGATGAGCAGTTGAAAATGTGGATATTGTCTGAAATAGAGATGTTAATGTGTATAAATAAAAGAAATGAGTGGAGCTAGAGCGATTGTTAGAAATGGAGAAGCTATTGCATTCGGAGAAGGAGCACAAGCTTCAATAAGTCAATTGCATGGATTTGGCAAATACGTAGAATGAGTAACATCTGTAGATAGAAATAATGCAAGAATTTGATCAATTGCAAAAATAGGGCGTCTGGTTGATACAGAGATGCAGAATTAGCGAAATTGAAAGATTTGAGAAATTGAAGTTGCGGTGAATGCGGAGAAGCTGCAAAAGTGCAGAGAAGCAGATTTGTTGAAAAGGAGAGAAGAGGATGTGAAATGAATGATGAGCAGCTGAAAATGTGGAGATTGTCTGAAATAGAGATGATAATGTATGTAACTCGAAGAAATGAGTTGAGATACAGCAATTGTTAGAAACGGAGAAACGTATACTTTCAGAGAAGGAGCACAAGCTTCAAGAAGTGAATTGCATGGATTTGGCAAATATGTAGAATGAGTAACAACTGTAGATAGAAATAATGCTAGATTTAGATCAATTGCAAAAATTGGGCGTTTGGTAGATAGAGAGATGCAGTATTAGCGAAATTGAACGTTATGGAGAAATTGAAGTTGCGGTGAAAGCAGAGAAGCGGGAAACGAGCAGAGAAGCAGATTTCTTGAAAAGTAGAGAAATGGTTGTGAAATGAACAATGAGCAGTTGGAAATGTGGAGATTGTTTGAAATGGAGATGTTAATGTATGTAATTAGAAGAAGTGAGTGGAGATAGAGCGATTTTTATAAATGGAGAAACTTTAACTTTCAGAGAAGGAGCAGAAGCTTCAAGAAGTGAATTGCATGGATTTGGCAAATATGTAGAATGAGTGACATCTGTAGATAGAAATAATGCTAGAATTAGATCAATTGCAAATATTGGGCTTTTGGTAATTAGAGAGATGCAATATTAGCGAAATTGAAAGATATGGAGAAATTGAAGTTGCGGTGAATGCGGAGAAGCTGCAAAAGAGCAGAGAAGCAGATTTGTTGAAACGGAGAGAAGTGAATGTGAAATTAATGATGAGCAGTTGAAAATGTGGAGATTGTCTGAAATAGAGATGTTAATGTGTATAAATAAGAGAAATGAGTGGACATAGAGCGATTGTTAGAAATGGAGAAGCTTTTACTTTCAGAGAATTAGTACAAGCTTCAAGAAGTGAATTGCATTGATTTGCCAAATACGTAGAATGAGTAACATCTGTAGATAGAAATAATGCAGAATTTGATCAATTGGAAAAATTGGGCCTTTGGTAGGTACAGAGATGCAGTATTAGCGAAATTGAACGTTATGGAGAAATTGAAGTTGCGGTGAATGCGGAGAAGCTGCAAAATTGCAGAGAAGCACATTTGTTGAATATGAGGGAAGTGGATGTCAAATGAATAATGAGCAGCTGGAAATGTGGAGATTGTTTGAAATAGAGATGTTAATGTGTATAAATAAAAGAAATGAGTGGAGATAGAGCGATTGTTAGAAATGGAGAAGCTTTTACTTTCAGAGAAGGAGGACAAGCTTGAAGAAGTGAATTGCATGGATTTGGCAAATGCGTAGAATGAGTAACATCTGTAGATAGAAATAATGCAAGAATTTGATCAATTGCAAAAATTGGTAGTTTGGTAGATACAGAGATGCAGTATTAGCGAACCTCATCGATATGGAGAAATTGAAGTTGCGGAGAAGCTGCAAAAGTGCAGAGAAGCAGATTTGTTGAAAAGGAGAGAAGAGGATGTGAAATGAATGATGAGCAGTTGAAAATGTGGAGATTGTCTGAAATAGAGATGTTAATGTATGTAACTGGAAGAAATGAGTTGAGATAGAGCAATTGTTAGAAACGGAGAAACGTATACTTTCAGAGAAGGAGCACAAGCTTCAATAAGTGTATTGCATGGATTTGGCAAATATGTAGAAGGAGTAACATCTGTAGATAGAAATAATGCTGGAATTAGATCAATTGCAAAAATTGGGCGTTTGGTAGATAGAGAGATGCAGTATTAGCGAAATTGAACGTTATGGAGAAGTTGAAGTTGCGGTGAAAGCAGAGAAGCGGGAAACGAGCAGAGAATCAGATTTCTTGAAAAGGAGAGAAATGGTTGTGAAATGAACAATGAGCAGCTGGAAATGTGGAGATTGTTTGAAATAGAGATGTTAATGTATGTAATTAGAAGAAAGGTGTGGAGATAGAGCAATTGTTGAAAAGGGAGAAGTTTATACTTTCAGAGACGGAGCAAAAGCTTCAAGAAGTGAATTGCATGGATTTGGCAAATATGTAGAATGAGAAAGTTCTGTAGACAGGAATAATGCTAGAAGTTCATCCATTGGAAAAATTGGACATTTGGTAGATGCAGAGGTGCAGCATTAGCGAAATTGAAGGATATGGAGCAATTGAAGTTGCGGTGAATGCGGAGGAACTGGAAGAGTGCAGAATGTGTTCAACTCCAAGAAAGTGAGAACTTGCATATACAGAAAAGCAGATTTGTTGAAAAGCAGAGAAGTGGATGTGCAATGAATGATGAGCAGCTAGAATGTGGAGATTGTCTTAAATAGAGATGTTAATGTGTATAAATAAGAGAAATGAGTGGAGATAGAGCGATTGTTAGAAATGGAGATGCTTTTACATTCAGAGAAGGAGCACAAGCTTCAAGAAGTGAATTGCATGGATTTGGCAAATACGTAGAATGAGTAACATCTGTAGATAGAAATAATGCAGAATTTGATCAATTGGAAAAATTGGGCCTTTGGTAGGTACAGAGATGCAGTATTAGCGAAATTGAACGTTAGGGAGAACTTGAAGTTGCGGTGAATGCGGAGAAGCGCGAAAAGAGCAGAGAAGCAGATTTCTTGAAAAGGAGAGAAATGGTTGTGAAATGAACAATGAGCAGCTGGAAATGTGGAGATTGTTTGAAATAGAGATGTTAATGTATGTAATTAGAAGAAAGATGTGGAGATAGAGCAATTGTTGAAATGGGAGAAGTTTATACTTTCAGAGACGGAGCAAATGCTTCAAGAAGTGAATTGCATGGATTTGGCAAATATGTGGGATGAGTAACATCAGCATATAATAATAATGCTAGAATATGATCAATTGCAAAAATTGGGCGTTTGGTAGGTACAGAGATTCAGAATGAGCGAAATTGAAAGATATGGAGAAATTGAAGTTGCGGTGAATGCGGAGAAGCTGCAAAATTGCAGAGAAGCACATTTGTTGAAAATGAGAGAAGTGGATGTGAAATGAATAATGAGCAGCTGGAAATGTGGAGATTGTTTGAAATTGAGATCTTAATGTGTAGAAATAAAAGAAATGAGTGGAGATAGAGCGATTGTTAGAAATGCAGAAGCTTTTACTTTCAGAGAAGGAGCAAAAGCTTCAAGAAGTGAATTGCATGGATTTGGCTAATGCGTACAATGAGTAACATCTGTAGATAGAAATAATGCAAGAATTTGATCAATTGGAAAAATTGGGCGTTTGGTAGATACAGAGATGCAGTATTAGCGAACCTCATCGATATGGAGAAATTGAAGTTGCGGAGAAGCTGCAAAAGTGCAGAGAAGCAGATTTGTTGAAAAGGAGAGAAGAGGATGTGAAATGAATGATGAGCAGTTGAAAATGTGGAGATTGTCTGAAATAGAGATGTTAATGTGTATAAATAAAAGAAATGAGTGGAGCTAGAGCGATTGTTAGAAATGGAGAAGCTATTGCATTCGGAGAAGGAGCACAAGCTTCAATAAGTGAATTGCATGGATTTGGCAAATATGTAGTAGGAGTAACATCTGTAGATAGAAATAATGCTGGAATTAGATCAATTGCAAAAATTGGGCGTTTGGTAGATAGAGAGATGCAGTATTAGCGAAATTGAACGTTATGGAAAAGTTGAAGTTGCGGTGAAAGCAGAGAAGCGGGTAACGAGCAGAGAAGCAGATTTCTTGAAAAGTAGAGAAATGGTTGTGAAATGAACAATGAGCAGCTGGAAATGTGGAGATTGTTTGAAATGGAGATGTTAATGTATGTAATTAGAAGAAGTGAGTGGAGATAGAGCGATTTTTATAAATGGAGAAACTTTAACTTTCAGAGAAGGAGCAGAAGCTTCAAGAAGTGAATTGCATGGATTTGGCAAATATGTAGAATGAGTGAGATCTGTAGATAGAAATAATGCTAGAATTTGATCAATTGCAAAAATTGGGCTTTTGGTAGATAGATGCAATATTAGCGAAATTGAACGTTATGGAGAAATTGAAGTTGCGGTGAATGCGGAGAAGCTGCAAAAGAGCAGAGAAGCAGATTTGTTGAAACGGAGAGAAGTGGATGTGAAATGAATGATGAGCAGTTGAAAATGTGGAGATTGCCTGAAATAGAGATGTTAATGTATGTAACTCGAAGAAATGAGTTGAGAAAGAGCAATTGTTAGAAATGGAGACGCTTTTACTTTCAGAGAAGGAGCACAAGCTTCAAGAAGTGAATTTCATGCAATTGGCAAATATGTAGAATGAGAAAGTTCTGTAGATAGGAATAATGCTAGAAGTTCATCCATTGGAAAAATTGGACATTTGGTAGATGCAGAGATGCAGCATTAGCGAAATTGAAGGATATGGAGCAATTGAAGTTGCGGTGAATGCGGAGCAGCTGGAAGAGTGCAGAATATGTTCAACTCCAAGAAAGTGAGAACTTGCATATACAGAAAAGCAGATTTGTTGAAAAGCAGAGAAGTGGATGTGCAATGAATGATGAGCAGCTAGAATGTGGAGATTGTCTGAAATAGAGATGTTAATGTATGGAAATCGAAGAAATAACTGGAGATAGAGCAATTGTTAGAAACGGAGTTACGTATACATTCAGTGAAGGAGCACAAGCTTCAAGAAGTGAATTGCATGGATTTGGCAAATATGTAGAATGAGTAACATCTGTTGATAGAAATAATGCTAGAATTTGTTCAATTGCAAAAATTGGGCGTTTGGTAGGTACAGAGATGCAGATTTAGCGAAATTGAAAGATATGGAGAAATTGAAGTGTCGGTGATTGGGGAGAAGCTGCAGAATTGCAGAGAAGCACATTTGTTGAAAATGAGAGAAGTGGATGTGAAATGAATAATGAGCAGCTGGAAATGTGGAGATTGTCTGAAATAGAGATGTTAATGTATGGAAATCGAAGAAATGACTGGAGATAGAGCAATTGTTAGAAACGGAGATACGTATACATTCAGTGAAGGAGCACAAGCTTCAGTAAGTGAATTGCATGGATTTGGAAAATATGTAGAATGAGTAACATCTGTAGATAGAAACAATGCTAGAATTTGTTCAATTGCAAAAATTGGCCGCTTGGTACATACAGAGATGCAGTATTAGCGAATTTGATAGATATGGAGGAACTGAAGTTGCGGTGAATGCGGAGAAGCTGCAAAATTGCAGAGAAGCACATTTGTTGAAAATGAGGGAAGTGGATGTGAAATGAATGATGAGCAGTTGAAGATGTGGAGATTGTCTGAAATAAAGATGTTAATGTGTATAAATGGAAGAAATGATTGGAGATAGAGCGATTATTAGAAATGGAGAAGTTTATACTTTCAGAGAAGGAGCAAAAGCTTCAAGAAGTGAATTGCATGGATTTGGCAAATATGTAGAAGGAGTAACATCTGTAGATAAAAACAATGCTAGAATATGATCAATTGCAAAAATTGGGCGTTTGGTAGGTACAGAGATTCAGAATGAGCGAAATTGAAAGATATGGAGAAATTGAAGTTGCAGTGAATGCGGAGAAGCTGCAAAATTGCAGAGAAGCACATTTGTTGAAAATGAGAGAAGTGGATGTGAAATGAATAATGAGCAGCTGGAAATGTGGAGATTGTTTGAAATAGAGATGTTAATGTGTATAAATAAAAGAAATGAGTGGAGATAGAGCGATTGTTAGAAATGGAGAAGCTTTTACTTTCAGAGAAGGAGCACAAGCTTCAATTAGTGAATTGCATGGATTTGGCAAATGCGTAGAATGATTAACATCTGTAGATAGAAATAATGCAAGAATTTGATCAATTGGAAAAATTGGGCGTTTGGTAGATACAGAGATGCAGTATTAGCGAACCTCATCGATATGGAGAAATTGAAGTTGCGGAGAAGCTGCAAAAGTGCAGAGAAGCAGATTTGTTGAAAAGGAGAGAAGAGGATGTGAAATGAATGAAAATGTGGAGATTGTCTGAAATAGAGATGTTAATGTATGTAACTGGAAGAAATGAGTTGAGATAGAGCAATTGTTAGAAACGGAGAAACGTATACTTTCAGAGAAGGAGCACAAGCTTCAATAAGTGAATTGCATGGATTTGGCAAATATGTAGAATGAGTAACATCTGTAGTTAGAAATAATGCTAGAATTAGATCAATTGCAGAAATTGGGCGTTTGGTAGATAGAGAGATGCATTATTAGCGAAATTGAACGTTATGGAGAAATTGAAGTTGCGGTGAAACAAGAGAATCGGGAAACGAGCAGAGAAGCAGATTTCTTGAAAAGTAGAGAAATGGTTGTGAAATGAAAAATGTGCAGCTGGAAAGGTGGAGATTGTTTGAAATGGAGATGTGAATGTATGTTATTAGAAGACAGGTGTGGAGATAGAGCAATTGTTGAAAAGGGAGAAGTTTATACTTTCAGAGACGGAGCAAAAGCTTCAAGAAGTGAATTGCATGGATTTGGCAAATATGTAGGAGGAGTAACATCTGTAGATAAAAATAATGCTAGAATATGATCAATTGCAAAAATTGGGCGTTTGGTAGGTACAGAGATTCAGAATTAGCGAAATTGAAAGATACGGAGATATTGAAGTTGCGGTGAATGCGGAGAAGCTGCAAAATTGCAGAGAAGCACATTTGTTGAAAATGAGAGAAGTGGATGTGAAATGAATAATGAGCAGCTGGAAATGTGGAGATTGTTTGAAATAGAGATGTTAATGTGTATAAATAAAAGAAATGAGTGGAGATAGAGCGATTGTTAGAAATGGAGAAGCTTTTACTTTCAGAGAAGGAGCACAAGCTTCAAGAAGTGAATTGCATGGATTTGGCAAATACGTAGAATGAGTAACATCTGTAGATAGAAATAATGCAGAATTTGATCAATTGGAAAAATTGGGCGTTTGGTAGGTACAGAGATGCAGTATTAGCGAAATTGAACGTTATGGAGAACTTGAAGTTGCGGTGAATGCGGAGAAGCGCGAAAAGAGCAGAGAAGCAGATTTCTTGAAAAGGAGAGAAATGGTTGTGAAATGAACAATGAGCAGCTGGAAATGTGGAGATTGTTTGAAATAGAGATGTTAATGTATGTAATTAGAAGAAAGGTGTGGAGATAGAGCCATTGTTGAAAAGGGAGAAGTTTATACTTTCAGAGACGGAGCAAAAGCTTCAAGAAGTGAATTGCATGGATTTGGCAAATATGTGGGATGAGTGACATCTGCAGATAATAATTATGCTAGAATATGATCAATTGCAAAAATTGGGCGTTTGGTAGGTACAGAGATTCAGAATGAGCGAAATTGAATGATATGGATAAATTGAAGTTGACGTGAATGAGGAGAAGCTGCAAAATTGCAGAGAAGCACATTTGTTGAAAATGAGAGAAGTGGATTTGAAATGAATAATGAGCAGCTGGAAATGTGGAGATTGTTTGAAAAAGAGATGTTAATGTGTATAAATAAAATAAATGAGCGGAGATAAAGCGATTGTTAGAAATGGAGAAGCTTTTACTTTCAGACAAGGAGCACAAGCTTCAACAAATGAATTGCATGGATTTGGCAAATGCGTACAATGAGTAACATCTGTAGATAGAAATAATGCAAGAATTTGATCAATTGCAAAAATTGGGCGTTTGGTAGATACAGAGATGCAGTATTAGCGAACCTCATCGATATGGAGAAATTGAAGTTGCGGAGAAGCTGCAAAAGTGCAGAGAAGCAGATTTGTTGAAAAGGAGAGAAGAGGATGTGAAATGAATGATGAGCAGTTGAAAATGTGGAGATTGTCTGAAATAGAGATGATAATGTATGTAACTCGAAGAAATGAGTTGAGATAGAGCAATTGTTAGAAACGGAGAAACGTATACTTTCAGAGAAGGAGCACAAGCTTCAAGAAGTGAATTGCATGGATTTGGCAAATGCGTAGAATGAGTAACAACTGTAGATAGAAATAATGCTAGATTTAGATCAATTTTAAAAATTGGGCGTTTGGTAGATAGAGAGATGCAGTATTAGCGAAATTGAACGTTATGGAGAAATTGAAGTTGCGGTGAAAGCAGAGAAGCGGGAAACGAGCAGAGAAGCAGATTTCTTGAAAAGTAGAGAAATGGTTGTGAAATGAACAATGAGCAGTTGGAAATGTGGAGATTGTTTGAAATGGAGATGTTAATGTATGTAATTAGAAGAAGTGAGTGGAGATAGAGCGATTTTTATAAATGGAGAAACTTTAACTTTCAGAGAAGGAGCAGAAGCTTCAAGAAGTGAATTGCATGGATTTGGCAAATATGTAGAATGAGTGACATCTGTAGATAGAAATAATGCTAGAATTAGATCAATTGCAAATATTGGGCTTTTGGTAGTTAGAGAGATGCAATATTAGCGAAATTGAAAGATATGGAGAAATTGAAGTTGCGGTGAATGCGGAGAAGCTGCAAAAGAGCAGAGAAGCAGATTTGTTGAAACGGAGAGAAGTGGATGTGAAATTAATGATGAGCAGTTGAAAATGTGGAGATTGTCTGAAATAGAGATGTTAATGTGTATAAATAAGAGAAATGAGTGGACATAGAGCGATTGTTAGAAATGGAGAAGCTTTTACTTTCAGAGAATTAGTGCAAGCTTCAAGAAGTGAATTGCATGGATTTGCCAAATACGTAGAATGAGTAACATCTGTAGATAGAAATAATGCAGAATTTGATCAATTGGAAAAATTGGGCATTTGGTAGGTACAGAGATGCAGTATTAGCGAAATTGAACGTTATGGAGAAATTGAAGTTGCGGTGAATGCGGAGAAGCGCGAAAAGAGCAGAGAAGCAGATTTCTTGAAAAGGAGAGAAATGGTTGTGAAATGAACAATGAGCAGCTGGAAATGTGGAGATTGTTTGAAATAGAGATGTTAATGTATGTAATTAGAAGAAAGGTGTGGAGATAGAGCAATTGTTGAAAAGGCAGAAGTTTATACTTTCAGAGATGGAGCCAAAGCTTCAAGAAGTGAATTGCATGGATTTGGCAAATATGTGGGATGAGTAACATCAGCAGATAATAATAATGCTAGAATATGATCAATTGCAAAAATTGGGCGTTTGGTAGGTACAGAGATTCAGAATGAGCGAAATTGAAAGATATGGAGAAATTGAAGTTGCGGTGAATGCGGAGAAGCTGCAAAATTGCAGAGAAGCACATTTGTTGAATATGAGGGAAGTGGATGTCAAATGAATAATGAGCAGCTGGAAATGTGGAGATTGTTTGAAATAGAGATGTTAATGTGTATAAATAAAAGAAATGAGTGGAGATAGAGCGATTGTTAGAAATGGAGAAGCTTTTACTTTCAGAGAAGGAGCACAAGCTTCAAGAAGTGAATTGCATGGATTTGGCAAATGCGTAGAATGAGTAACATCTGTAGATAGAAATAATGCAAGAATTTGATCAATTGCAAAAAGTGGGCGTTTGGTACATACAGAGATGCAGTATTAGCGAACCTCATCGATATGGAGAAATTGAAGTTGCGGAGAAGCTGCAAAAGTGCAGAGAAGCAGATTTGTTGAAAAGGAGAGAAGAGGATGTGAAATGAATGATGAGCAGTTGAAAATGTGGAGATTGTCTGAAATAGAGATGTTAATGTATGTAACTGGAAGAAATGAGTTGAGATAGAGCAATTGTTAGAAACGGAGAAACGTATACTTTCAGAGAAGGAGCACAAGCTTCAATAAGTGAATTGCATGGATTTGGCAAATATGTAGAAGGAGTAACATCTGTAGATAGAAATAATGCTGGAATTAGATCAATTGCAAAAATTGGGCGTTTGGTAGATAGAGAGATGCAGTATTAGCGAAATTGAACGTTATGGAGATGTTGAAGTTGCGGTGAAAGCAGAGAAGCGGGAAACGAGCAGAGAATCAGATTTCTTGAAAAGGAGAGAAATGGTTGTGAAATGAACAATGAGCAGCTGGAAATGTGGAGATTGTTTGAAATAGAGATGTTAATGTATGTAATTAGAAGAAAGGTGTGGAGATAGAGCAATTGTTGAAAAGGGAGAAGTTTATACTTTCAGAGACGGAGCAAAAGCTTCAAGAAGTGAATTGCATGGATTTGGCAAATATGTAGAATGAGAAAGTTCTGTAGACAGGAATAATGCTAGAAGTTCATCCATTGGAAAAATTGGACATTTGGTAGATGCAGAGGTGCAGCATTAGCGAAATTGAAGGATATGGAGCAATTGAAGTTGCGGTGAATGCGGAGGAGCTGGAAGAGTGCAGAATGTGTTCAACTCCAAGAAAGTGAGAACTTGCATATACAGAAAAGCAGATTTGTTGAAAAGCAGAGAAGAGGATGTGCAATGAATGATGAGCAGCTAGAATGTGGAGATTGTCTTAAATAGAGATGTTAATGTGTATAAATAAGAGAAATGAGTGGAGATAGAGCGATTGTTAGAAATGGAGAAGCTTTTACTTTCAGAGAAGGAGCTCAAGCTTCAAGAAGTGAATTGCATGTATTTGCCAAATATGTAGAATGAGTAACATCTGTAGATAGAAATAATGCAGAATTTGATCAATTTGAAAAATTGGGCGTTTGCTAGGTACAGAGATGCAGTATTAGCGAAATTGAACGTTATGGAGAAATTGAAGTTGCGGTGAATGCGGAGAAGCGCGAAAAGAGCAGAGAATCAGATTTCTTGAAAAGGAGAGAAATGGTTGTGAAATGAACAATGAGCAGCTGGAAATGTGGAGATTGTTTGAAATAGAGATGTTAATGTATGTAATTAGAAGAAAGGTGTGGAGATAGAGCAATTGTTGAAAAGGGAGAAGTTTATACTTTCAGAGACGGAGCAAAAGCTTCAAGAAGTGAATTGCATGGATTTGGCAAATATGTGGGATGAGTAACATCAGCAGATAATAATAATGCTAGAATATGATCAATTGCAAAAATTGGGCGTTTGGTAGGTACAGAGATTCAGAATGAGCGAAATTGAAAGATATGGAGAAATTGAAGTTGCGGTGAATGCGGAGAAGCTGCAAAATTGCAGAGAAGCACATTTGTTGAAAATGAGAGAAGTGGATGTCAAATGAATAATGAGCAGCTGGAAATGTGGAGATTGTTTGAAATTGAGATCTTAATGTATATTAATAAAAGAAATGAGTGGAGATATAGCGATTGTTAGAAATGGAGAAGCTTTTACTTTCAGAGAAGGAGCACAAGCTTCAAGAAGTGAATTGCATGGATTTGGCAAATGCGTAGAATGAGTAACATATGTAGATAGAAATAATGCAAGAATTTGATCAATTGCAAAAATTGGGCGTTTGGTAGATACAGAGATGCAGTATTAGCGAACCTCATCGATATGGAGAAATTGAAGTTGCGGAGAAGCTGCAAAAGTGCAGAGAAGCAGATTTGTTGAAAAGGAGAGAAGAGGATGTGAAATGAATGATGAGCAGTTGAAAATGTGGAGATTGTCTGAAATAGAGATGTTAATGTATGTAACTGGAAGAAATGAGTTGAGATAGAGCAATTGTTAGAAACGGAGAACCGTATACTTTCAGAGAAGGAGCACAAGCTTCAAGAAGTGAATTGCATGGATTTGGCAAATATGTAGAAGGAGTAACATCTGTAGATAGAAATAATGCTGGAATTAGATCAATTGCAAAAATTGGGCGTTTGGTAGATAGAGAGATGCAGTATTAGCGAAATTGAACGTTATGGAGAAGTTGAAGTTGCGGTGAAAGCAGAGGAGCGGGAAACGAGCAGAGAAGTAGAGAAATGGTTGTGAAATGAACAATGAGCAGCTGGAAATGTGGAGATTGTTTGAAATGGAGATGTTAATGTATGCAATTAGAAGAAGTGAGTGGAGATAGAGCGATTTTTATAAATGGAGAAACTTTAACTTTCAGAGAAGGAGCAGAAGCTTCAAGAAGTGAATTGCATGGATTTGGCAAATATGTAGAATGAGTGACATCTGTAGATAGAAATAATGCTAGAATTTGATCAGTTGCAAAAATTGGGCTTTTGGTAGATAGAGAGATGCAATATTAGCGAAATTGAAAGATGTGGAGAAATTGAAGTTGCGGTGAATGCGGAGAAGCTGCAAAAGAGCAGAGAAGCAATTGTTAGAAACGGAGAAACGTATACTTTCAGAGAAGGAGCACAAGCTTCAATAAGTGAATTGCATGCAATTGGCAAATATGTAGAAGGAGTAACATCTGTAGATAGAAATAATGCTGGAATTAGATCAATTGCAAAAATTGGGCGTTTGGTAGATAGAGAGATGCAGTATTAGCGAAATTGAACGTTATGGAGAAGTTGAAGTTGCGGTGAATGCGGAGCAGCTGGAAGAGTGCAGAATGTGTTCAACTCCAAGAAAGTGAAAACTTGCATATACAGAAAAGCAGATTTGTTGAAAAGCAGAGAAGTAGATGTGCAATGAATGATGAGCAGCTAGAATGTGGGGATTGTCTGAAATAGAGATGTTAATGTATGTAAATCGAAGAAATAACTGGAGATAGAGCAATTGTTAGAAACGGAGATACGTATACTTTCAATACAAGCTTCTTTAATTGAATTGCATGGATTTGGCAAATATGTAGAATGAGTAACATCTGTGGATAGAAATAATGCTAGAATTTGTTCAATTGCAAAAATTGGGCGTTTGGTAGGTACAGAGATGCAGATTTAGCGAAATTGAAAGATATGGAGAAATTGAAGTGTCGGTGAATGCGGAGAAGCTGCAGAATTGCAGAGAAGCACATTTGTTGAAAATGAGAGAAGTGGATGTGAAATGAATAATGAGCAGCTGGAAATGTGGAGATTGTTTGAAATAGAGATGTTAATGTATATAAATAGAAGAAATGAGTGGAGATAGAGCGATTGTTAGAAATGGAGAAGCTTTTACTTTCAGAGAAGGAGCACAAGCTTCAAGAAGTGAATTGCATGGATTTGGCAAATATTTAGAATGAGTAACATCTGTAGATTGAAATAAGGCAAGAATTTGATCAATTGCAAAAGTTGGACGTTTGGTACATACAGAGATGCAGTATTAGCGAATTTGATAGATATGGAGGAATTGAAGTTGCGGTGAATGAGGAGAAGCTGCAAAATTGCAGAGAAGCACAGTTGTTGAAAATGAGAGAAGTGGATGTGAAATGAATGATGAGCAGTTGAAAATGTGGAGATTGTCTGAAATAGAGATGTTAATGTGTATAAATAAAAGAAATGAGTGGAGATATAGCGATTGTTAGAAATGGAGAAGCTTTTACATTCAGAGAAGGAGCACAAGCTTCAAGAAGTGAATTGCATGGATTTGGCAAATACGTAGAATGAGTAACATCTGTAGATAGAAATAATGCAGAATTTGATCAATTGGAAAAATTGGGCGTTTGGTAGGTGCAGAGATGCAGTATTAGCGAAATTGAACGTTATGGAGAAATTGAAGTTGCGGTGAATGCGGAGAAGCGCAAAAAGAGCAGAGAAGCAGATTTCTTGAAAAGGAGAGAAATGGTTGTGAAATGAACAATGGTCAGCTGGAAATGTGGAGATTGTTTGAAATAGAGATGTTAATGTATGTAATTAGAAGAAAGGTGTGGAGATGGAGCAATTGTTGAAAAGGGAGAAGTTTATACTTTCAGAGACGGAGCAAAAGCTTCAAGAAGTGAATTGCATGGATTTGGCAAATATGTAGAAGGAGTAACATCTGTAAATAAAAATAATGCTAGAATATGATCAATTGCAAAAATTGGGCGTTTGGTAGGTACAGAGATTCAGAATGAGCGAAATTGAAAAATATGGAGAAATTGAAGTGTCGGTGAATGCGGAGAAGCTGCAAAATTGCAGAGAAGCACATTTGTTGGAAATGAGAGAAGTGGATGTGAAATGAATAATGAGCAGCTGGAAATGTGGAGATTGTTTGAAATAGAGATGTTAATGTGTATAAATAAAAGAAATGAGTGGAGTTAGAGCGATTGTTAGAATTGGAGAAGCTTTTACTATCAGAGAAGGAGCACAAGCTTCAAGAAGTGAATTGCATGGATTTTGCAAATGCGTAGAATGAGTAACATCTGTAGATTGAAATAATGTAAGAATTTGATCAGTTGCAAAAATTGGGCGTTTGGTAGATACAGAGATGCAGTATTAGCGAACCTCATCGATATGGAGAAATTGAAGTTGCGGAGAAGCTGCAAAAGTGCAGAGAAGCAGATTTGTTGAAAAGGAGAGAAGAGGATGTGAAATGAATGATGAGCAGTTGAAAATGTGGAGATTGTCTGAAATAGAGATGTTAATGTATGTAACTGGAAGAAATGAGTTGAGATAGAGCAATTGTTAGAAACGGAGAAACGTATACTTTCAGAGAAGGAGCACAAGCTTCAAGAAGTGAATTGCATGGATTTGGCAAATATGTAGAATGAGTGACATCTGTAGATAGAAATAATGCTAGAATTTGATCAGTTGCAAAAATTGGGCTTTTGGTAGATAGAGAGATGCAATATTAGCGAAATTGAAAGATGTGGAGAAATTGAAGTTGCGGTGAATGCGGAGAAGCTGCAAAAGAGCAGAAAAGCAGATTTGTGGAAACGGAGAGAAGTGGATGTGAAATGAATGATGAGCAGTTGAAATTGTGGAGATTGCCTGAAATAGAGATGTTAATGTATGTAACTCGAATAAATGAGTTGAGATAGAGCAATTGTTAGAAATGAAGAAGCTTTTACTTTCAGAGAAGGATCACAAGCTTCAAGAAGTGAATTTCATGCAATTGGCAAATATTTAGAATGAGAAAGATCTGTAGATCGGAATAATGCTAGAAGTTCATCCATTGGAAAAATTGGACATTTGGTAGATGCAGAGATGCAGCATTAGCGAAATTGAAGGATATGGAGCAATTGAAGTTGCGGTGAATGCGGAGCAGCTGGAAGAGTGCAGAATGTGTTCAACTCCAAGAAAGTGAAAACTTGCATATACAGAAAAGCAGATTTGTTGAAAAGCAGAGAAGTAGATGTGCAATGAATGATGAGCAGCTAGAATGTGGGGATTGTCTGAAATAGAGATGTTAATGTATGTAAATCGAAGAAATAACTGGAGATAGAGCAATTGTTAGAAACGGAGATACGTATACTTTCAATACAAGCTTCTTTAATTGAATTGCATGGATTTGGCAAATATGTAGAATGAGTAACATCTGTGGATAGAAATAATGCTAGAATTTGTTCAATTGCAAAAATTGGGCGTTTGGTAGGTACAGAGATGCAGATTTAGTGAAATTGAAAGATATGGAGAAATTGAAGTGTCGGTGAATGCGGAGAAGCTGCAGAATTGCAGAGAAGCACATTTGTTGAAAATGAGAGAAGTGGATGTGAAATGAATAATGAGCAGCTGGAAATGTGGAGATTGTTTGAAATAGAGATGTTAATGTATATAAATAGAAGAAATGAGTGGAGATAGAGCGATTGTTAGAAATGGAGAAGCTTTTACTTTCAGAGAAGGAGCACAAGCTTCAAGAAGTGAATTGCATGGATTTGGCAAATATTTAGAATGAGTAACATCTGTAGATTGAAATAAGGCAAGAATTTGATCAATTGCAAAAGTTGGACGTTTGGTACATACAGAGATGCAGTATTAGCGAATTTGATAGATATGGAGGAATTGAAGTTGCGGTGAATGAGGAGAAGCTGCAAAATTGCAGAGAAGCACAGTTGTTGAAAATGAGAGAAGTGGATGTGAAATGAATGATGAGCAGTTGAAAATGTGGAGATTGTCTGAAATAGAGATGTTAATGTGTATAAATAAAAGAAATGAGTGGAGATATAGCGATTGTTAGAAATGGAGAAGATTTTACATTCAGAGAAGGAGCACAAGCTTCAAGAAGTGAAATGCATGGATTTGGCAAATACGTAGAATGAGTAACATCTGTAGATAGAAATAATGCAGAATTTGATCAATTTGAAAAATTGGGCGTTTGGTAGGTACAGAGATGCAGTATTAGCGAAATTGAACGTTATGGAGAAATTGAAGTTGCGGTGAATGCGGAGAAGCGCGAAAAGAGCAGAGAAGCAGATTTCTTGAAAAGGAGAGAAATGGTTGTGAAATGAACAATGATCAGCTGGAAATGTGGAGATTGTTTGAAATAGAGATGTTAATGTATGTAATTAGAAGAAAGGTGTGGAGATGGAGCAATTGTTGAAAAGGGAGAAGTTTATACTTTCAGAGACGGAGCAAAAGCTTCAAGAAGTGAATTGCATGGATTTGGCAAATATGTAGAAGGAGTAACATCTGTAGATAAAAATAATGCTAGAATATGATCAATTGCAAAAATTGAGCGTTTGGTAGGTACAGAGGTTCAGAATGAGCGAAATTGAAAGATATGGAGAAATTGAAGTTGCGGTGAATAAGGAGAAGCTGCAAAATTGCAGAGAAGCACATTTGTTGAAAATGAGAGAAGTGGATGTCAAATGAATAATGAGCAGCTGGAAATGTGGAGATTGTTTGAAATTGAGATGTTAATGTGTATAAATAAAAGAAATGAGTGGAGATAGAGCGATTGTTAGAAATGGAGAAGCTTTTACTTTCAGAGAAGGAGCACAAGCTTCAAGAAGTGAATTGCATGGATTTGGCAAATGCGTAGAATGAGTAACATCTGTAGATTGAAATAATGCAAGAATTTGATCAATTTCAAAAATTGGTAGTTTGGTAGATACAGAGATGCAGTATTAGCGAACCTCATCGATATGGAGAAATTGAAGTTGCGGAGAAGCTGCAAAAGTGCAGAGAAGCAGATTTGTTGAAAAGGAGAGAAGAGGATGTGAAATGAATGATGAGCAGTTGAAAATGTGGAGATTGTCTGAAATAGAGATGTTAATGTATGTAACTGGAAGAAATGAGTTGAGATAGAGCAATTGTTTGAAACGGAGAAACGTATACTTTAAGAGAAGGAGCACAAGCTTCAATAAGTGAATTGCATGCATTTGGCAAATATGTAGAATGAGTAACATCTGTAGATAGAAATAATGCTAGAATTAGATCAATTGCAAAAATTGGGCGTGTGGTAGATAGAGAGATGTAGTATTAGCGAAATTGAACGTTATGGAGAAATTGAAGTTGCGGTGAAAGCAGAGAAGCGGGAAACGAGCAGAGAAGCAGATTTCTTGAAAAGTAGAGAAATGGATGTGAAATGAATAATGAGCAGCTGGAAATGTGGAGATTGTTTGAAATGGAGATGTTAATGTATGTAATTAGAAGGAGTGAGTGGAGATAGAGCGATTTTTATAAATGGAGAAACTTTAACTTTCAGAGAAGGAGCAGAAGCTTCAAGACGTGAATTGCATGGATTTGGCAAATATGTAGAATGAGTAACATCTGTAGATAGAAATAATGCTAGAATTTGATCAATTGCAAAAATTGGGCTTTTGGTACATACAGAGATGCAGTAATAGCGAAATTGAAAGATATGGAGAAATTGAAGTTGCGGTGAATGCGGAGAAGCTGCAAAAGAGCAGAGAAGCAGATTTGTTGAAAAGGAGAGAAGAGGATGTGAAATGAATGATGAGCAGTTGAAAATGTGGAGATTGTCTGAAATCGAGATTTTAATGTATGTAAATCGAAGAAATGACAGGAGATAGAGCGATTTTTAGAAATGGAGAAGCTTTTACTTTTAGAGAAGGAGCACAAGCTTCATGAAGTGAATTGCATGGATTTGGCAAATATGTAGAATGAGTGACATCTGTGGATAGAAATAAGGCAAGAATTTGATCAATTGCAAAAGTTGGGCTTTTGGTACATACAGTGATGCAGTATTAGCGAATTTGATAAATATGGAGGAATTAAAGTTGCGGAGAAGCTGAAAAAGTGCAGAGAAGCAGATTTGTTGAAAAAGAGAGAAGAGGATGTGAAATGACTGATGAGCAGTTGAAAATGTGGAGATTGTCTGAAATAGGGATGTTAATGTATGTAACTCGAAGAAATGAGTTGAGATAGAGCAATTGTTAGAAATGGACAAGCTCTTACTTTCAGAGAAGGAGCACAAGCTTCAAGAAGTGAATTTCATGCAATTGGCAAATATGGAGAATGAGAGAGATCAGTTGATAGGAGTAATGCTAGAATTTCATCCATTGGAAAAATTGGACGTTTGGTAGATGCAGAGATGCAGCATTAGCGAAATTGAAGGATATGGAGCAATTGAAGTTGCAGTGAATGCGGAGGAGCTGGAAGAGTGCAGAATGTGTTCAACTCCAAGAAAGTGAGAACTTGCATATACAGAAAAGCAGATTTGTTGAAAAGCAGAGAAGTGGATGTGCAATGAATGATGAGCAGCTAGAATGTGGAGATTGTCTGAAATAGAGAGGTTAATGCATGTAAATCGAAGAAATGACTGGAGATAGAGCAATTGTTTGAAACGGAGATACGTATACATTCAGTGAAGGAGCACACGCTTCAATAAGTGAATTGCATGGATTTGGCAAATATGTAGAATGAGTAACATCTGTAGATAGAAATAATGCTAGAATTTGTTCAATTGCAAAAATTGGGCGTTTGGTAGGTACAGAGATGCAGTATTAGCGAAATTGAAAGATATGGAGAAATTGAAGTGTCAGTGAATGTGGAGAAGCTGCAAAATTGCAGAGAAGCACATTTGTTGAAAATGTGAGAAGTGGATGTGAAATGAATAATGAGCAGCTGGAAATGTGGAGATTGTTTGAAATAGAGATGTTAATCTATGTAAATAGAAGAAATGAGTGGAGATAGAGCGATTCGTAGAAATGGAGAAGCTCTTACTTTCAGAGAAGGAGCACAAGCTTCAAGAAGTGAATTGCATGGATTTGGCAAATATTTAGAATGAGTAACATCTGTAGATTGAAATAAGGCAAGAATTTGATCAATTGCAAAAGTTGGACGTTTGGTAGATACAGAGATGCAGTATTAGCGAATTTGATAGATATGGAGGAATTGAAGTTGCCGCGAATGCGGAGAAGCTGCAAAATTGCAGAGAAGCACATTTGTTTAAAATGTGAGAAGTGGATGTGAAATGAATAATGAGCATTTGGAAATGTGGAGATTGTTTGAAATAGAGATGTTAATGTGTATAAATAAAAGAAATGAGTGGAGATAGAGCGATTGTTAGAAATGGAGAAGCTTTCACGTTCAGAAAAGGAGCACAAGCTTCAAGAAGTGAATTGCATGGATTTGGCAAATACGTAGAATGAGTAACATCTGTAGATAGAAATAATGCAAGAATTTGATCAATTGCAAAAATTGGGCGTTTGGTAGATACAGAGATGCAGTATTAGCGAACGTCATAGATATGGAGAAATTGAAGTTGCGGAGAAGCTGCAAAAGTGCAGAGAAGCAGACTTGTTGAAAAGGAGAGAAGAGGATGTGAAATGAATGATGAGCAGTTGAAAATGTGGAGATTGTCTGAAATAGAGATGTTAATGTATGCAAATCGAAGAAATGACTGGAGATAGAGCAATTGTTAGAAAGGGAGAAACGTATACTTTCAGTGAAGGAGTACAAGCTTCAATAAGTGAATTGCATGGATTTGGCAAATATGTAGAATGAGTAACATCTGTAGATAGAAATAATGCTAGAATTAGATCAATTGCAAAAATTGGGCGTTTGGTAGATAGAGAGATGCAGTATTAGCGAAATTGAAAGTTATGGAGAAATTGAAGTTGCGGTGAATGCATAGAATCGGGAAACGAGCAGAGAAGCAGATTTCTTGAAAAGTAGAGAAATGGTTGTGAAATGAATAATGACCAACTAGAAATGTGGAGATTGCTTGAAATAGAGAGGTTAATGCATGTAATTAGATGAAGTGAGTGGAGATAGAGCGATTTTTATAAATGGAGAAGCTTTAACTTTCAGAGAAGGAGCACAAGCTTCAAGAAGTGAATTGCATGGATTTGGCAAATATGTAGAATGAGTAACATCTGTAGATAGAAATAATGCTAGAATATGATCAATTGCAAAAATTGGGCGTTTGGTAGATACAGAGAGGCAATATTAGCGAAATTGAAAGATATGGAGAAATTGAAGTTGCGGTGAATGCGGAGAAGCTGCAAAAGTGCAGAGAAGCAGATTTGTTGAAAAGGAGAGAAGAGGATGTGAAATGAATGATGAGCAGTTGAAAATGTGGAGATTGTCTGAAATAGAGATGTTAATGTGTATAAATAAAAGAAATGAGTGGAGCTAGAGCGATTGTTAGAAATGGAGAAGCTATTACATTCGGAGAAGGAGCACAAGCTTCAAGAAGTGAATTGCATGGATTTGGCAAATACGTAGAATGAGTAACATCTGTAGATAGAAATAATGCAAGAATTTGATCAATTGCAAAAATAGGGCGTCTGGTTGATACAGAGATGCAGAATTAGCGAAATTGAAAGATTTGAGAAATTGAAGTTGCGGTGAATGCGGAGAAGCTGCAAAAGTGCAGAGAAGCAGATTTGTTGAAAAGGAGAGAAGAGGATGTGAAATGAATGATGAGCAGTTGAAAATGTGGAGATTGTTTGAAATAGAGATGTTAATGTATGTAACTCGAAGAAATGAGTTGAGATAGACCAATTGTTAGAAATGAAGAAGCTTTTACATTCAGAGAAGGAGCACAAGCTTCAAGAAGTGAATTTCATGCATTTGGAAAATATGTAGAATGAGAAACATCTGTAGAATGGAATAATGCTAGAATATGATCAATTGGAAAAATTGGACATTTGGCAGATGCAGGGATGCAACATTAGTGAAATTGAAGGATATGGTGCAATTGAACTTGTGGTGAATGCGGAGGAGCTGGAAGTGTGCACAATGTGTTCAACTCCAAGAAAGTGAGAACTTGCATATACAGAAAAGCAGATTTGTTGAAAAGCAGAGAAGTAGATGTGCAATGAAGGATGAGCAGCTAGAAATGTGGACATTGTCTGAAATAGAGATGTTAATGTATAATGAGATGTATAATGAGAAACATCTGTAGATAGATGTCATGCTAACATTTGATCAATTGCAAAAATTGGGCTTTTGGGAGATAATTAGTTGCAGCATTAGCGAAATTGAAGGATATGGAGAAATTGAAGTTGCTGTGAATGCGGAGAAGCTGCAAAATTGAAGAATGTATTCACTTTCAAGAAAGTGAGAACTTGCTATATACAAAGAAGCAGATTTGTTGAAACGGAGAGAAGTGGATGTGAAATGAATAATGAGCAGCTAGAAATGTGGAGATTGTCCGAAATAGAAATGTTAATGCATGTAAATCGAAGAAATGATTGGAGATAGAGCAATTGTTAGAAACGGAGAAACTTATACTTTTAGTGAAGGAGCACAAGCTTCAAGAAGTGAATTGCATGGACTTGGCAAATATGTAGAATGAGTAACATCTGTAGATAGGAATAATGCTAGAATTTGATCAATTGCAAAAATTGGTCGTTTAGTAGATACAGAGATGCAGTATTAGCGAAATTTAATTATATGGAGAAGTTGAAGTTGTGGTGAATGCGGAGAAGCGGGAAAAGAGCAGAGAAGCAGATTTCTTGATAAGGATGGAAATGGTTGTGAAATGAAGAATGAGCAGCTGGAAATGTGGAGATTGTTGAAATAGAGATGTTAATGTATATAAATAGAAGAAATGAGTGGAGATAGAGCGATTGTTAGAAATGGAGAAGTTTTTACGTTCAGAGAAGGAGCAGAAACTTCAAGAAGTGAATTGCATGGATTTGGCAAATATGTAGCATGAGTAACATATGTAGATAGAAATAATGCTAGAATTTGATCAATTGCAAAAATTGGGCGTTTAGTAGATACAGAGATGCAGTATTAGCGAAATTTAATTATATGCAGAAGTTGAAGTTGCGGTGAATGCGGAGAAGTGGGAAAAGAGCAGAGAAGCAGATTTCTTGATAAGGAGGGAAATGGTTGTGAAATGAAGAATGAGCAGCTGGAAATGTGGAGATTGTTGAAATAGAAAATGTTAATGTATATAAATAGAAGAAATGAGTGGAGATAGAGCAGGAGTTAGAAATGGAGAAGCTTTTACTTTCAGAGAAGGAGCACAAGCTTCAAGAAGTGAATTTCATGCATTTGGAAAATATGTAGAATGAGAAACATCTGTAGATAGGAATAATGCTATAATTTGATCAATTGGAAAAATTGGACATTAGTTAGATGCAGAGATGCAGCATTAGCGAAATTGAAGGATATGGAGCAATTGAAGTTGCGGTGAATGTGGAGGAGCTGGAAGAGTGCAGAATGTGTTCAACTCCAAGAAAGTGAGAACTTGCATATACAGAGAAGCAGATTTGTTGAAAAGCAGAGAAGTGGATGTGCAATGAATGATGAGCTGCTAGAAATGTGGAGATTGTCTGAAATAGAGATGTTAATGTATAATGAGATGTAAAATGAGAAACATCTGTAGATAGAAGTCATGCTAATATTTGATTAATTGCAAAAATTAGGCTTTTGGGAGATACATAGATGCAGCATTAGCGAAATTGAAGGATATGGAGAAATTGTAGTTGCTGTGAATGCTGAGAAGTTGCAAAATTGCAGAATGTATTCACTTTCATGAAAGTGAGAACTTGCTATATACAGAGAAGCAGATTTGTTGAAACGGAGAGAAGTGGATGTGAAATAAATAATGAGCAGCTAGAAATGTGGAGATTGTCCGAAATAGAAATGTTAATGTACGTAAATCGAAGAAATGATTGGAGATAGAGCAATTGTTAGAAAAGGAGAAACTTATACTTTTAGTGAAGGAGCACAAGCTTCAAGAAGTGAATTGCATGGACTTGGCAAATATGTAGAATGAGTAACATCTGTAGATAGAAATAATGCTAGAATTTGATCAATTGCAAAAATTGGGCGTTTAGTAGATACAGAGATGCAGTATTAGCGAAATTTAATTATATGGAGAAATTGAAGTTGTGGTGAATGCGGAGAAGCCGCAAAAGAGCAGAGAAGCAGATTTCTTGGTAAGGAGGGAAATGGTTGTGAAATGAAAAGTGAGCAGCTGGAAATGTGGAGATTATTGAAATAGAGATGTTAATGTATATAGATAGGAGAAATGAGTGGAGATAGAGCGATTGTTAGAAATGGGGAAGCTTTTACTTTAAGAGAAGGAGCACAAGCTTCAAGAAGTGAACTGCATAGATTTGGCAAATATGTAGAATCAATAACATGTGTAGATAGAAATAATGGAAGAATTTAATCAATTGCAAAAATTGGGCGTATGGTAGGTACAGAGATGTAGAATTAGCGAAATTGAAAGATATGGAGAAATTGAAGTGTCGGTGAATGCGGAGAAGCTGCGATAGTTCAGAGAAGCAGATTTGTTGAAAAGGAGAGAAGAGGATGTTAAATGAATGATGAGCATTTGAAAATGTGGAGATTGTCTGAAATAGAGATGTTAATGTATGTAACTCGAAGAAATGAGTTGAGATAGAGCAATTGTTAGAAATGGAGATGCTTTTACTTTCAGAGAAGCAGCACAAGCTTCAAGAAGTGAATTTAATGCATTTGGCAAATGTGTAGAATGAGAAACATCTATAGATAGGATGAAGGCTTGAATTTGATCAATTGGAAAAATTGGACATTAGGTAGATGCAGAGATGCAGCATTAGCGAAATTGAAGGATATGGAGCAATTGAAGTTGCGGTTAATGCGGAGGAGCTGGATGAGTGCAGAATGTGTTCAGCTACAAGAAAGTGAGAACTTGCATATACAGAGAAGCAGATTTGTTGAAAAGCAGAGAAGTGGATGTGCAATGAATGATGAGCTGCTAGAAATGTGGAGATTGTCTGAAATAGAGATGTTAATGTATGTAAATCGAAGGAATGACTGGAGATAGAGCAATAGTTAGAAATGGAGAAGCTTTTACGTTCATAGAAGGAGCACAAGCTTCAAGAGGTGAATTGCATGGATTTGGCAAATATGTAGAATGAGTAACATCTGTAGGTAGAAATAATGCTAGAATTTGATCAATTGGAAAAATTGGGCGTTTGGCAGATACAGAGATGCAGTATTAGCGAAATTGAAAGATATGGAGAAATTGAAGTTGCGGTGAATGCGGAGAAGCTGCAAAAGTGCAGAGAAGCAGATTTCTTGAAAAGGAGAGAAGTGGGTGTGAAATGAATGATGAGCAGTTGAAAATATGGGGATTGTCTGAAATAGAGATGTTAATGCTTGTAACTCGAAGAAATGAGTGGAGATAGAGCAATTGTTAAAAATGGAGAAGCTGATAATTTCAGATAAGGAGCACAAGCTTCAAGAAGTGAATTGCATGGATTTGGCAAATATGTAGAATGAGTAACATCTGTAGATAGAAATAATGCTAGAATTTGATCGATTGGAAAAATTGGGCGTTTGGTAGATACAGAGATGCAGCATTATCGAAATTGAAGGATATGGAGTAATTGAAGTTGCGGTGAATGCGGAGAAGCTGCAAAAGTTCCAACAATTGCTCTATCCCCGCTCATTTCTTCTGTTTACATGCATTGGCATCTCTATTTCAGACAACCTCCACATTTCAAGCTGCTCTTCATTCATCTAACATCCATTTCAACAAATCTATTTCTTTGTTTATAGCAAGTTCTCACTTTCCTGAAAGTGAACCATTCTGTTCACTTGCAGGTTCTCCGCATTCACCGCAACTTCAATTTCTCCAATTCCGTTTATTTCGGGAATGTTGGATCTCTGTATCTGCCAAACGCCCAATTTTTGCAATTGATCAAATTCTAGCATTATTTCTATCTACAGATATTTCTCATCCTACATAATCCATGCAATTCACTTCTTGAAGCGTGTGCTCCTTCTCTGAAAGTAAAAACTTCTCCATTTCTAACAGTTGCTCTATCTCCACCCATTTCTTCTATTTACATAGATTAACATCTCTATTTCAAACAATCTCCACATTACAAGCTGCTCATTATTCATTTCACATCCACGTCTCTCCTTTTCAACAAATCTGCTTCTCTGTATATAGCAAGTTCTCACTTTCATGAAAGTGAACACATTCTGCAACTTAGCAGTTTCTCCGCATTCACAGCAACATCAATTTCTCCATATCCTTTAATTTCGGGAATGCTGCATCTCTGTATCTGCCAAACGCCCAATTATTGCAATTGATGAAATTCTACCATTAATTCTATCTGCAGATTTATCTCATTATACATGTTTGCCAAATCCATGATATTCACTTTTTTTAGCTTGTGATCTTCACTGAAGGTATAAGCTTCTCCATTTCTAACAATAGCTCCATCCACATTCATTTCCTCTGTTTACATGCATTGACATTTCTATTTCAGAAAACCTCCACATTTCAAGCTACTGTTCATTCATCTCACGACCATTTCAACAAATCTATTATTTATTACATAGCAAGTTCTCACTTTCTTGAAAGTGAACCATTCTGTTCATTTGCAGGTTCTCCACATTCTCCGTAACTTCAACTTCTCCATATCCTTTAATTTCAGGAATGCTGCGTCTCTGTATCTGCCAGATGCCCAATTTTTGCAATTGATCAAATTCTCGCATTATTTCTATCTACAGATGTTACTCATTCTACATATTTGCCAAATCCATGTAATTCACTTCTTGAAGCTTGTGCTCCTCCTCAGAAAGTAAAAGCTTCTCCATGTCTAACAATTGCTCTATCTCCACTCATTTCTTCGATTTACATACATTAACATCTCTATTTCAGACAATCTCCAAATATCCAGCTGCTCATCATTCATTTCACATCCACTTCTCTACTTTTCAACAAATCTGCTTCACTGTATATGGAAGTGCTCAATTTCTTGAAGTTGAACACATTCTGCACTCTTGCATCTTCTCCGCATTCACCGCAACTTCAATTACTCCATATCCTTCGATTTCGCGAATGCTGCATCTCTGTATTTACCAAACGCCCAATTTTTGCAATTGTTCAAATTCTAGCATTATTCGTATCTACAGATGTTTCTCATTCTACATATTTGCCAAATGCATGAATTTCACTTCTTGAAGCTTGTGCTCCTTCAGTCAAAGTATAAGCTTCTCCATTTCTAACAATTGCTCTATCCCCGCTCATTTCTTCTGTTTACATGCATTCACATCTCTATTTCAGACATCCTCCACATTTCAAGCTGCTCTTCATTCATCTAACATCCATTTCAACAAATCTATTTCTTTGTATATAGCAATTGTCACTTTCTTGAAAGTGAACCATTCTGTTCACTTGCCGCTTACCGAATTCAGCAGAACTTCAATTTCTCCATATCCTTTAATTTCGGGAATGCTGCATCTCTGTATCCGCCAAATGCCCAGTTCTTGCAATTGATCAAATTCTAGCATTATTTCTATCTACATATGTTTCTCATCCTACATATTTGTGTAATCACCCAAATCCATGCAATTCACTTCTTGAAGCTTGTGCTCCTTCTCTGAAATTAAAAGCTTCTCCATTTCTAACAATTGCTCTATCTCCACTCATTTCTTCGATTTACATACATTAACATCTCTATTTCAGACATATCTCCACATTTCTAGCTGCTCATCATTCAATTCACATCCACTTCTCTACTTTTCAACAAATCTGCTTCACTGTATATGCAAGTTCGCACTTTCTTGAAGTTGAACACATTCTGCACTCTTGCAACTTCTCCGCATTCACCGCAACTTCAATTTCTCCATATCCTTCGATTTCGCTAATGCTGCATCTCTGTATCTACCAAACGCCCAATTTTTGCAATTGATCAAATTCTAGCATTGTTCGTATCAAGAGATGTTTCTCATTCTACATATTTGCCAAATGCATGAAATTCACTTCCTGAAGCTTGTGCTCCTTCTCTGAAAGTATAAGCTTCTCCATTTCAAACAATTGCTCTATCCCCACTCATTTCTTCTGTTTACATGCATTCACATCTCTATTCCAGACAACCTGCACATTTCAAGCTGCTGTTCATTCATCTAACATCCATTTCAACAAATCTATTTCTTTGTATATAGCAAGTTCTCACTTTCTTGAAAGTGAAACATTCTGTTCACTTTCTGCTTCTCGGAATTCAGTGCAACTTCAATTTCTCCATATCCTTTAATTTCGGGAATGCTGCATCTCTCCATCTGCCAAACGCCCAGTTTTTGCAATTGATCAAATTCCAGCATTATTCCTATCTACAGATGTTTCTCATTGTATATATTTGCCAAATGCATGAAATTCACTTCTTGAAGCTTGTGCTCCTTCACTCAAAGTATAAGCTTCTCCATTTCAAACAATTGCTCTATCCCCACTCATTTCTTCTGTTTACATGCATTGACATCTCTATTTCAGACAACCTGCACATTTCAAGCTGCTCTTCATTCATCTAACACCCATTTCAACAAATCTATTTCTTTGTATATAGCAAGTTCTCACTTTCTTGAAAGTGAACCATTCTGTTCACTTGCAGCTACTCCGCATTCAGCGCAACTTCAATTTCTCCATATCCTTTACTTTCAGGAATGCTGCATCTCTGTATCTGCCAAACGCCCAACTCTTGCAATTGATGAAATTCTAGCATTAATTCTATCTGCAGATGTTTCTCATTATACATGTTTGCCAAATCCATGATATTAACGTTTTGAAGCTTGTGCTCCTTCTCTGAAAGAATACGCTTCTCTATTTCTAACAATTGCTCTATCCACGCTCATTCCTTCTGTTTACATGCATTGACATCTCTATTTCAGACAACCTCCACATTTCAAGCTGCTCTCAACTCATCTCACATCCATTTCAACAAATCTATTTCTTTTTATATAGCAAGTTCTCACTATTCTGAAAGTGAACCATTCTGTTCATTTGAGCTTCTCCACATTCACTGTAACTTCAATTTCTCCATATCCTTTAATTTCGGGAATGCTGCATCTCTGTATCTGCCAAACGCGCAGTTTTTGCAATTGATCATGTTCTAGCATTATTTCTATCTACAGATGTTTCTCATCCTACATATTTGTGTAATCACCCAAATCCATGCAATTCACTTCTTGAAGCTTGTGCTCCTTCTCTGAAATTAAAAGCTTCTCCATTTCTAACAATTGCTCTATCTCCACTCATTTCTTCGATTTACATACATTAACATCTCTATTTCAGACAATCTGCACATTTCCAGCTGCTCATCATTTATTTCACATCCACTTCTCTACTGTTCAAAAAATCTGCTTCTCTGTATATGCAAGTTCTCACTTTCTTGAAGGTGAACACATTCTGCACTTTTGCAGCTTCTCCGCATTCACCGCAACTTCAATTATTCCATATCCTCAATTTAGCTAATGCTGCATCTCGGTATCTACCAAACGCCCAATTTTTGCAATTGATGAAGTTTTCGCGTTATTTCTATCTACAGAAGTTTCTCATTCTACATATTTGCCAAATGCATGAAATTCACTTTTTGAAGCTTGTGCTCCTTCACTGAAAATATAAGCTTCTCCATTTCTAACAATTGCTCTATCTCCACTCATTTCTTCTATTTACATAGATTAACATCTCTATTTCAGACTATCTCCACATTTCTAGCAGCTCATCATTCATTTCACATCCACTTCTCTCCTTTTCAACAAATCTGCTTCTCTGTATATAGCAAGTTCTCACTATCATGAAAGTGAACACATTCTGCAACTTAGCAGTTTCTCCGCATTCACTGCAGCATCAATTTCTCCATATCCTTTAATTTCAGGAATGCTGCATTTCTGTATCTGCCAAACGCCCAATTTTTGCAATTGATCAAATTCTAGCATTAATTCTATCTGCAGATGTGTCTCATTATACATGTTTGCCAAATGCATGAAATTTAATATTTGGAGCTTGTGCTCCTTCACTGAAGATATAAGCTTCTCCATTTACAAGAATTGCGCTATCCACGCTCATGTTTTCTGTTTACATGCATTCACATCTCTATTTCAGACAACCTCCACATTTCAAGCTGCTGTTCATTCATCTAACAGCCATTTCAACAAATCTATTTATTTGTATATAGCAAGTTCCAAATTCCTTGAAAGTGAACCATTCTGTTCACTTGCAGCTTCTCCGCATTCAGCGCAACTTCAATTTCTCCATATCCTTCTATTTTGCTAATGCTGCATCTGTGTATCTGCCAAACGCCCAATTTTTACAATTGATCAAATTCTAGCATTATTTCTATCTAAAGATGTTTCTCATCCTATATAATCCATGCAATTCACTTCTTGAAGCTTGTGCTCCTTCTGTGAAAGTAAAAGCTTCACCATTTCTAACAATTGCTCTATCTCCACTCATTTCTTCTATTTGCATAGATTTACATCTCTATTTCAAAGAATCTCCACATTTCCAGATGCTCATTATTCATTTCACATCCACTTCTCACCTTTTCAACAGATCTGCTTCTCTGTATATGCAAGTTCTCACTTTCTTGAAGTTGAACACATTCTGCACTCTTGTAGCTTCTCCGCATTCACCGCAACTTCAATTTCTCCATATCCTTCGATTTCGCTAATGCTGCATCTCTGTATCTACCAAACGCCCAATTTTTGCACTTGATCAAATTCCAGCATTATTCCTATCTACAGATGTTTCTCATTGTATATATTTTCCAAATGCATGAAATTCACTTCTTGAAGCTTGTGCTCCTTCACTCAAAGTATAAGCTTCTCCATTTGAAACAATTGCTCTATCCCCACTCATTTCTTCTGTTTACATGCATTCACATTTCTATTTCAGACACCCTCCACATTTCAAGCTGCTCTTCATTCATCTAACATCCATTTCAACAAATCTATTTCTTTGTATATAGCAATTGTCACTTTCTTGAAAGTGAACCATTCTGTTCACTTGCTGCTTCACCGAATTCTGCGCAACTTCAATTTCTCCATATCCTTTAATTTCGGGAATGCTGCATCTCTGTATCTGCCAAACGCACAGTTTTTGCAATTGATCAAATTTCAGCATTATTTCTATGTACGTATGTTTCTCATCCTACATATTTGTGTAATCAACCAAATCCATGCAATTCACTTCTTCATGCTTGTGCTCCTTCTCTGAAAGTAAAAGCTTCTCCATTTCTAACAATTGCTTTATCTCCACTCATTTCTTCGATTTACATACATTAACATCTCTATTTCAGACAATCTCCACATTTCCCGCTGCTCATCATGCATTTCACATCCACTTCTCTCCTTTTTAACAAATCTGCTTCTCTGTATATAGCAAGTTCTCACTTTCTTGAAAGTGAACAAATTATGCAATTTTGCAGCTTCTCCGCATGCACAGCAACTTCAATTTCCCCATATCCTTTAATTTCGGGAATGCTGCATCTCTGTATCTGCCAAACGCCCAATTTTTGCAATTGATGAAATTCTAGCATTAATTCTATCTGCAGATGTTTCTCATTATAAATGTTTGCCAAATCCATGATATTCACTTCTTTTAGCTTGTGATCCTTCACTGAAAGTATACGCTTCTCCATTTCTAACAATAGCTCCATCCCCACTCATTTCCTCTGTTTACATGCATTGACATCTCTATTTCAGACAACCTCCACATTTCAAGCTAAAGTTCATTCATCTCACGACCATTTCAACAAATCTATTATTTTTTACATAGCAAGTTCTCACTTTCTTGAAAGTGAACCATTCTGTTCATTTGCAGGTTCTCCACATTCGCCGTAACTTCAATTTCTCCATATCCTTTAATTTCAGGAATGCTGCATCTCTGTATCTCCCAGAAGCTCAATCTTTGCAATTGATCAAATTCTAGCATTATTTCTATCTACATATGTTTCTCATCCTTCATATTTGTGTAATCACCCAAATCCATGAAAGTCACTTCTTGAAGCTTCTGCTCCTTCTCTAAAAATATAAGCTTCTCCATTTTTAACAATTGATCTATCTCCACTCAATTCTTCGAGTTCCATGTATTAACATCTAAATTTCAGACAATCTCCACATTTTCAACTGCTCATCATTCATTTCACATCCACTTCTCTCCTTTTCAAGAAATCTGCTTCTCTGCACTTTTGCAGCTTCTCCGCATTGAGCGCAACTTCACTTTCTCCATATCTTTCAATTTCACTAATAATGCATCTCTGTCTGCCAAACGCCCAGTTTTTGCAATTGATCAAATTCTAGCATTATTCCTATCTACAGATGTTTCTCATTCTATATATTTGCCTAATGCATGAAATTCACTTCTTGAAGCTGGTACTCCTTCACTCAAAGTATAAGCTTCTCCATTTGAAACAATTGCTCTATCCCCACTCATTTCTTCTGTTTACATGCATTCACATCTCTACTTCAGACAACCTCCACATTTCAAGCTGCTGTTCATTGTTCTAACATCCATTTCAACAAATCTATTTCTTTGTATATAGCAATTCTCACTTTCTTGAAAGTGAACCATTCTGTTCACTTGCCGCTTCACCAAATTCAGCGCAACTTCAATTTCTCCATATCCTTTAATTTCGGGAATGCTGCATCTCTGTATCTGCCAAACGCCCAGTTCTTGCAATTGATCAAATTCTAGCATTATTTCTATCTACATCTGTTTCTCATTATACATATTTGTGTAATCACCCCAATCCATGCAATTCACTTCTTGAAGCTTGTGCTCCTTCTCTGAAAGTAAAAACTTCTCCATTTCTAACAATTGCTCTATCTCCACTCATTTCTTCGATTTACATACATTAACATTTCTATTTCAAACAATCTCCACATTTCCAGCTGCTCATTATTCATTTCACATCCACTTCTCTCATTTTCAACAAATCTGCTTCTCTGTATATAGCAAGTTCTCACTTTCTTGAAAGTGAACACATTCTGCAATTTTGCAGCTTCTCCGCATTCACAGCAACTTCAATTTCTCCATATCCTTTAATTTCGGGAATGCTGCATCTCTGTAACTGCCAAATGCCCAATTTTTGCAATTGATCAAATTCTAGCATTAATTCTATCTGCAGATGTTTCTCATTACACATGTTTGCCAAATCCATGATGTTCACTTCTTTTAGCTTGTGATCTTTCACTGAAAGTATAACCTTCTCCATTTCTAACAATTGCTCTATCCCCACTCATTTCCTCTGTTTACATGCATTGACATCTCTAATTCAGACAACCTCCACATTTCAAGCTGCTGTTCATTCATCGCACAACTATTTCAACAAATCTATTATTTTTTATATAGCAAGTTCTCACTTTGTTGAAAGTGAAGCATTCTGTTCATTTGCAGCTTCTGCACGTTGACCGTAACTTCAGCTTCTCCATATCCTTTAATTTCAGGAATGCTGCATCTCTATATCTGCCAAACGCCCAATTTTTGCAATTGATCATATTCTGGCATTATTTCTATCTACAGATGTTTCTCATACTGCATATTTGCCAAATCCATGAAATTCACTTCTTGTAGCTTGTGCTCCTTCACTGAAAGTATAAACTTCTCCGTTTCTAACAATTGCTTTATCTCCACTCATTTCTTCGATTTACATACCTTAACATCTCTATTTCAGACAATCTCCACATATCCAGCTGCTCATCATTCATTTCACATCCACTTCTCTACTTTTCAACAAATCTGCTTCTCTGTATATGAAAGTTCTCACTTTCTTGAAGGTGAACACTTTGTGCACTTTTGCAGCTTCTCCGCATTCACCGCAACTTCAATTACTCCATATCCTTCAATTTCGCTAATGCTACATCTCTGTATCTACCAAAAGCCCAAATTTTGCAATTGATCAAATTCTAGCATTATTTCCATCTACAGATGTTTCTCATCCTACATATTTGTGTAATCACCCAAAACCATGCAATTCACTTCTTGAAGCTAGTGCTCCTTCTCTGAAAGTATAAGCTTCTCCATTTTTAACAATTGCTCTATCTCCACTCATTTCGTCGAGTTATATACATTAACATCTCTATTTCAGACAATCTGCACATTTTCCGCTGCTCATCATTCATTTCACATCCACTTCTCTCCTTTTCAACAAATCTGCTTCTCTGTATATAGCAAGTTCTCAATTTCTTGAAAGTGAACACATTCTGCAATTTTGCAGCTTCTCCGCATTCACAGCAACTTCAATTTCTCCATATCGTTCAATTTCGCTAATGCTGCATCTCCGTATCTACCAAACACCTAATTTTTGCAATTGATCAAATTCTAGCATTATTTCTATCTACAGAAGTTTCTCATTCTACATATTTGCCAAATCCATGAAATTCACTTCTTTAAGCCTGTGCTCCTTCAATGAAAAGATAAGCTTCTCCATTTCAAACAATTGCTCTATTCCCGCTCATTTCTTTGGTTTACATGCATTGACATCTCTATTTCAGACAACCTCCTCATTTCAAGCAGCTCTTCATTCATCTAACATCCATTTCACATTATATATATTTCAAAATCTGAAAAACTGCATCACTTTAACTATCAAACTGTCACTCTCGACCCACTGATCAAATTCTAGTATTTTCTCTAGCTGCAGATATTTCTCACTCCCAACATTTCAACAATCTCCCACTTACATTAACATCGCTGTTTGCTCATCCTGCTCCTTCTCGGAAAGTGGAAGTTTCTCCCTTTCTTTCCGTTTTACTGTCTCTAATACTTTCTACAGTCTACCTACATTAAAATCCAATTTTCAAACAATTTCCACGTTTCCAACTAATCCACATTCGTCTGAACCTGGAATTTCACAATTTCTTAACTTCAACGCATCTTCAGTTTCTCAATATACTCGAATGTCTGTAAAAGTGCATCTCTGCATTTACCAAACTAGTAATGTTGAGCCACTGATAAGATTCTAGCATTTTCTGTTTCAGCAGATATTTTCCATTAACTATCACAATGTGAATCTCGCGATGTGAAATTAAGAAATTTTTAAATTCCAGGTTCAGACGAATGTGGATTGGTTGGAAACATGGAAATTGTTTGAAATATGGATTTTAATGTAGGTAGACTGTAGAAAGTATTAGAGATCGAAAAACGGAAAGAAATGGAGAAACTTCTACATTCAGAGAAGGAGCATGATGAGCAAACAGCGATGTTAATGGAAGTGGGAGATTGTTGAAATGTTGGGAATGAGAAATATCTGCAGCTAGAGAAAATAACAGAATTTGATCGGTGGCTTGAGATTGACAGTTTCATAGATACAGAGATGCACCTTCACGGAAATTGGAGACTTTGGAAATATTGAAGTTGCAGTGAATGCATAGAATCTGTAACTGCACTGAATCGGATTGATTGATGGAAAATGAATAATTGATGGATATAGAGAAACAGAATTGATGATGAAGTAGGAAATTGAGAAATTGTTGATTCAGGTAAAATGGGAGTGTGTGGAAAGGTGGAGAGTGTTCAAAATAGAGAAATTGATGTACATAGGCTTTAGAAATTAGTGGCGATAGAGACATTGATAGAAATGGAGAAAGATATACATTCAGAGAAGGAGCAGAAGGAGCGAAATTCAGGTAAATGGGAGATTTTACATATGTAGCGAAAGGAACATATCTGCTGATATAGAGAATGCTAGAATCTTATTAGTGCTCAACATTACTAGTTTGGTAGAAGCAGAGATGCAGTTTTACAGACATTCGAGTATATTCAGAAACTGAAGATGCGTTGAAATTAAGAAACTGTGAAATTTCAGGTTCACATGAATGTGGATTAGTTGGAAACGTGGAAATTGTTTGAAATATGGATTTTAATGTAGGTAGACTGTTGAAAGTATTAGAGATAGAAAAACAGAAAAAATGGAGAAACTTCCACATTCAGAGAAAGAGCAGGATGAGCAAACAGCGATGTGAATGGAAGTGGGAGATTGTTGAAATGTTGGGGATGAGAAATATCTGCAGCTAGAATTTGATCAGTGGCTAGAGATTGACAGTTTGATAGTTAAAGAGATGCTGTTTTACAGATGTTGAAAGATATATTCAAACTGAATTTGCGGTTAATGCGGATAATCTCTAACTGTGCTGAATCTGATTAATTGAGGGAAATTGATATTGATTGGCATAGAGAAGGAGTTTTGCTGATAAGGAAGGAATTTGAGAATTTGACAGTTCAAGTCAATGGGGAGAAGGTGGAATTGTGCAGATTTTTGAAAAATAGAGACATTGATGTATGTTGGCTGTAGATATTAGTGGCGATAGAGTCATTGATAGAAATGGAGAAACATATACATTCTGAGAAGGAGAAGAAGGAGTGAAATTCAGGTAAATGGGAGATTTTACATATATAGCAAATGGAAAATATCTGCTGATACAGAGAATGCTAGAATCTTATCAGTGGCTCAACATTACTAGTTTGATAGGTGCAGAGGTGCTGTTTTACAGACATTCGAGTATATTGAGAAACTGAAGATGCGTTGAAATTAAGAAATTGTGAAATTCCAGATTCAGACGAATGTGGAGTAGTTGGAAACGTGGAAATTGTTTGAAATATGGATTTTAATGTTGGTAGACTGTATAAACAATTTGAGATAGAAAAACGGAAAGAAATGGAGAAACTTCCACATTCAGAGAATTAGCAGGATGAGCAAAGAGCGATGTTAATGGAAGTGGGAGATTGTTGAAATTTTGGGGATGAGAAATATCTGCAGCTAGAGAAAATACTACAATTCGATCAGTGGCTCGAGATTCACAGTGTGATAGTTAAAGAGGTGCACTTTTGCCAATGTTGAAAGATATATTGAAATTAAAATTGCACTGAATGCGGAGAATCTCTAACTGAGCTGGATCGGGTTAAGTGAGGAAAATTGATATTGATAGACATAGAGTACCAGCTTTGCTGATAAGGAAGGAATTTGAGAATTTGATAGTTCAGACCAATGGGGAGAAGGTCGAATTGTACAGATTTTTCAAAAATAGAGACATTGGTGTACATTGGCTGTAGAAATTAGTGGCGATAGAGACATTGATAGAAATGGAGAAAGATATACATTCAGAGAAGGAGCAGATGGAGTGAAAATCAGGTAAATGGGAGATTTTACATATATAGTGACTGGAAAATATCTGCTGATACAGAGAATGCTAGAATTTTATCAGTGGCTCAACATTACTAGTTTGGTAGATGCAGAGATGCAGTTTTACAGACATTCGAGTATATTGAGAAACTGAAGATGTGTTGAAATTAAGAAATTGTGAAATTCCAGTTTCAGACGAATGTGGATTATTTGGAAACGTGGAAAGTGTTTCAAATATGGATTTACGGTAGTTAGACTGTAGAAAGTATTCAATATAGAAAAACGGAAAGAAATGGAGAAACTTCCACATTCAGAGAAGGAGCGGGATGAGCAACCAGCGAGGTTAATCGAAATGGGAGATTGTTGAATTGTTGGGAATGAGATATATCTGCAGCTAGAGAAAACACTGGAATTTGATCAGTGGCTCAAGATTGAGAGTTTGATAGTTAAAAATATGCAGTTTTACAGATGTTGAAAGATATATTGAAATTGAATTGCAGTGAATGCGCAGAATCTCTAACAGTGCTGAATCTGGTTAACTGAGGGAAATTGATATTGATAGACATATAGAACCAGTTTTGCTGACAAGCAAGGTATCTGAGAATTTGATAGTTCAGGTCAATGGTGAGAAAGTGGAAATGTGCAGATTTTTCAAAAATAGAGATATTGGTGTACATTGGCCGTAGAAATTAGTGGCGATAGAGACATATATAGAAATGGAGAAAGATATACATTCAGAGAAGGAGTAGAAGGAGTGAAATTCAAGCAAAAGGATGATTTTCCATGTATAGCGAATGGAAAATATCCGCTGATGCTGAAAATGCAAGAATTTTATCAGTGCTCAACATTACTAATTTGGCAGATGCAGAGATGCAGTTTGCAGACATTCGAGTATATTGAGAAACTGAATATGTGTTGAAATTAAGAAATTGTGAAATTCCAGGTTCAGACGAATGTGGATTAGTTGGAAACGTGGAAACTGTTTGAAATATGGATTTTAATATAGGTAGACTGTAGAAAGTATTAGAGGTAGAAGAACGGAAAGAAATGGTGAAACTGCCACTTTCAGACAAAGAGCAGGATGAGCAAAGAGCGATGTTAATGTAAGTGGGAGATTGTTGAAATCTTGGGATTGAGAAATATCTGCAGCTAGAGAAAATACTCGAATTTGATCAGTGGCTCGAGATTGACAGTTTGATAGTTAAAGAGATGCAGTTTTACAGATGTTGAATGATATATTGAACTTGAATTTGCAGTGAACGCGGATAATCACTAACTGTGCTGAATGTGGTTATTTGAGGGAAATTGATATTGTTAGACATAGAGAACCAGTTTTGCTGATAAGGAAGGAATTTGAGAATTTGATAGTTCAGGTCAATGGGGAGAAGGTGGAAATGTGCAGATTTTCCAAAAATAGAGACATTGGTGTATATTGGCTGTAGAAATTAGTGGCGATAGAGACATATATAGAAATGGAGAAACATATACATTCAGAGAAGGAGCAGAAGGAGTGAAATTCAGGTAAATGGGAGATTTTACATATATAGCGAATGGAAAATATCTGCTGATACAGAGAATGCTAGAATCTTATCAGTGGCTCAACATTACTAATTTGGCAGATGCAGATATGCAGTTTGCAGACATTCGAGTATATTGAGAACCTGAAAATGCGTTGAAATTAAGAAATTGTGAAATTCCAGGTTCAGACGAATGTGGATTAGTTGGAAACGTGGAAATAGTCTGAAAAATGGATTTTAATGTCGGTAGACTGTAGAAAGTATTAGAGATAGAAAAGCAGTAAGAAATGGAGAAATTTCCACTTTCAGACAAAGAGCAGGATGAGCTAACAGCGATGTTAATGTAAGTGGGAGATTGTTGAAATGTTGGGAATGATAAATATCTGCAGCTAGAGAAAATACTAGAACTTGATCAGTGGTTCGAGATTGACAGTTTGATAGATACAGAGATGCACCATCACAGAAATTGAAGGCTTTGGAGATATTGAAGCGGCAGTGAATGCAGAGAATCTGTAACAGCGCTGCAGACAGAAGGAGAAGGAGCAGAAGGAGTTAAATTCAGGTAAATGGGAGATTTTACATATATGGCGAATGGAAAATATCTGCTGATACAGAGAATGCCAGAATCTTATCAGTGGCTCAACATTACTAGTTTGGTAGATGCGGAGATGCAGTTTTACAGACATTCGAGTATATTGAGAAAGTGATGATGCGTTGAAATTAAGAAATTGTGAAATTCCAGGTTCGGACGAATGTGGATTAGTTGGTAACTTGGAAATTGCTTGAAATATGGATTTTAATGTAGGTCGACTGTAGCAAGTATTAGAAATAGAAAAGCGGAAAGAAATGGAGAAACTTCCACTTTCAGAGAAGGAGCAGGAGGAGCAAGCACCGCTGTTAATGGAAGTGGGGGATTGTTGAAATGTTGGGAATGATAAATATCTGCAGCTAGAGAAAATACTAGAACTTGATCAGTGGTTCGAGATTGACAGTTTGATAGATACAGAGATGCACCATCACAGAAATTGAAGGCTTTGGAGATATTGAAGCGGCAGTGAATGCCGAGAATCTGTAACAGCGCTGAGTCTGATTGATTGATGGAAATTGAAAAATTGATGGATATAGAGAAACAGAATTGATGATAAAGAAGGAAATTGAGAAATTGTTGATTCAGGTGAAATGGGAGAATGTGGAAACGAGGAGAGTGTTCAAAATAGAGAAATAGATGTACATAGCCTTTAAAATTAGTGGCGATAGAGACATTGATAGAAATGGAGAAAGATATACATTCAGAGAAGGAGCAGAACGAGTGAAATTCAGGTAAATGGGAGATTTTGCATATATAGCGAATGGAAAATATCTGCTGATACAGAGAATGCTAGCATCTTATCAGTGGCTCAACATTACAAGTTTGGTAGATGCAGAGATGCAGTTTTACAGACATTCGCGTATATTGAGAAACTGAAGCTGCGTTGAAATTAAGAAATTGTGAAATTCCAGGTTCAGACGAATGTGGATTATTTGGAAACGTGGAAAGTGTTTGAAATATGGATTTAATGTAGTTAGACTGTAGAAAGTATTCGAGGTAGAAAAACGGAAAGAAATGGAGAAACTTCCACATTCAGAGAAGGAGCGGGATGAGGAACCAGCGAGGTTAATCGAAATGGGAGATTGTTGAAATGTTGGGAATGAGAAATATCTGCAGCTAGAGAAAACACTGGAATTTGATCAGTGGCTCAAGATTGACAGTTATATATTTAAAAAGATGGAGTTTTACAGATGTTGAAAGATATATTGAAATTGAATTTCGAATGAATGCGGAGAATCTCTTACTGTGTTGAATCTGGTGAATTGAGGGAGATTGATATTAATAGACATAGAGAACCAGTTTTGCTGACAAGGAAGGAATTTGAGAATTTGATAGTTCAGGTCAATGGGGAGAAGGTGGAAATGTGCAGATTTTTCGAAAATAGAGACATTGGTGTACATTGGCTGTAGAAATTAGTGGCGATAGAGACATATATAGAAATGGCGAAAGATATCCATTCAGAGAAGGAGCAGAAGGAGTGAAATTCAAGTAAAACGATGATTTTACATATATAGTTCATGGAAAATATCTGCTGATACAGAAAATGCTAGAATCTTACCAGTGGCTCAACATTACTAGTTTGGTAGATGCAGTTTTACAGACATTCGAGTATATTGAGAAACTGAAGATGTGTTGAAATTAAGAAATTGTGAAATTGCCGGTTCAGACGATTGTGGATTAGTTGGAAACGTGGAAATTGTTTGAAATATGGATTTTAATGTCGGTAGACTGTAGAATGTATTAGAGATAGAAAAACGGAAAGAAATGGAGAAACTTCCACTGTCAGAGAAGGAGCAGGATGAGCAAACAGCGATGTTAATGGAAATGGGAGATTGTTGAAATGTTGGGAATGAGAAATATCTGCAGCTAGAGAAAACACTGGAATTTGATCAGTGGCTCGAGATTGACAGTTTGATAGTTAAAAAGATGCAGTTTTACAGATGTTGAAAGATATATTGAAATTGAATTTGCAGTGAATGCGGAGAATCTCTAACTGTGCTGAATCTGATTGACTGATGTAAATAGAAAAATTGTTGGATATAGAGGAACAGAATTGATGATGAAGAAGGAAATTGAGATATTGTTGATTCAGGTGAAATGGGAGTATGTGGAAACGTGGAGTGTGTTCAAAATAGAGAAATTGATGTACATAGGCTTTAGAAATTAGTGGCGATAGAGACATTGATAGAAATGGAGAAAGATATACATTCAGAGAAGGAGCAGAAGGAGTGAAATTCAAGCAAATGGATGATTGTACATATATAGCAAATGGAAAATATCTGCTGATACAGAGAATGCTAGAATCTTATCAGTTGCTCAACATTACTAATTTGGCAGATGCACAGATGCACTTTGCAGACATTCGAGTAAATTGAGAAACTGAAGATGCTTTGAAATTAAGAAACTGTGAAATTCCAGGTTCAGACGAATGTGGATTAGTTGGAAACGTGGAAATTGTTTGAAATTTGGATTTTAATGTAGGCAGACTGTAGAAAGTATTAGAGATAGAAAAACGGAAAGAAATGGAGAAACTTCCACTTTCTGACAAGGAGCATGATGAGCAAACAGCGATGTTAATGTAAGTGGGAGATTGTTCAAATGTTGGGATTGAGAAATATCTGCAGCTAGGGAAAATAATAGAATTTGATAAGTGGCTCGAGTTTGACAGTTTGAGAGTTAAAGAGATGCAGTTTTACATATGTTGAAAGATATAATGAAATTGAATTGCAGTGAATGCGGAGAATCTCTAACAGTGCTGAATCTGGTTAACTGAGGGAAATTGATATTGACAGACATATAGAACCAGTTTTGCTGATAAGGAAGGTATCTGAGAATTTGATAGTTCAGGTCAATGGTGAGAAAGTGGAAATGTGCAGATTTTTCAAAAATAGAGACATTGGTGTACATTGGCTGTAGAAATTAGTGGCAATAGAGGCATTTATAGAAATGGAGAAACATACACATTCAGAGAAGGAGCAGAAGGCGTGAAATTCAAGTAAACGGATGATTTTACATATATAGCGAATGGAAAATATCTGCTGATGCAGAAAATGCTAGAATCTTATCAGTGGCTCAACATTACTAGTTTGGTAGATGCAGAGATGCAGTTTTACAGACATTTGAGTATACTGAGAAACTGAATATGCGTTGAAATTAAGAAATTGTGAAATTCCAGTTTCTGACGCATGTGGATTAGTTGGAAACCTGGAAATTGTTTGAAATATGGATTTTAATGTAGGTAGACTGTCGAAAGTATTAGTGATGGAAAAACGGGAAGAAATGGAGAAACTTGCACACTCAGAGAAGGAGCAGGATGAACAAACAGTGGTGTTAATGGAAGTGGGAGATTGTTGAAATGTTGGGAATGAGAAATATCTGCAGCTAGAGAGAATACTAGAATTTGATCAGTGGCTCGAGATTGACAGTTTGATAGTTAAAGAGATGCAGTTTTACAGATGTTAAAAGATATATTGAAATTGAATTTGCAGTGAATGCGGATAATCTCTAACTGTGCTGCATCTGGTTAATTGAGGGAAATTGTTATTGATAGACATAGAGAACCAGTTTTGCTGATAAGGAAGGAATTTGAGAATTGTATAGTTCAGATCAATGGGGAGAAAATGGAATTGTGCAGATTTTTCAAAAATAGAGACATTGATGTATATTGGCTGTAGAAATTAGTGGCGATAGAGACATTAAAAGAAATGGAGAAACATACACATTCAGAGAAGGAGCAGAGGAGTTAAATTCAGGTAAATGGGAGATTTTACATATATAGCGAATGGAAAATATCTGCTGATACAGAGAATGCTAGAATCTTATCAGTGGCTCAACATTACAAGTTTGGTAGATGCAGAGATGCAGTTTTACAGACATTCGAGCATATTGAGAAACTGAAGATGCGTTGAAATTAAGAAATTGTGAAATTCCAGGTTCAGATGAATGTGGATTATTTGGAAACGTGGAAAGTGTTTGAAATATGGATTTAATGTAGTTAGATTGTAGAAAGTATTGGAGATAGAAAAACGGAAAGAAATGGAGAAACTTCCCACATTCAGAGAAGGAGCGGGATGAGCAACCAGCAAGGTTAATTGAAATGGGAGATTGTTGAAATGTTGGGAATGAGAAATATCTGCAGCTAGAGAAAATACTAGAATTTGATCAGTGGCTCGAGATGGACATTTTGATTGTCAAAGAGATGCAGTTTTCCCAATGTTGAAAGATATATTGAAATTGAATTTGCAGTGAATGCGGAGAATCTCTAACTGTGCTGAATCTGATTGATTGATGGAAATTGAAAAATTGATGGATATAGAGGAACAGAATTGATGATAAAGAAGGAAATTGAGATATTGTTGATTCAGGTGAAATGGGAGTATGTGGAAACGTGGAGCGTGTTCAAAATAGAGAAATTGATGTACATAGGCTTTAGAAATTAGTGGCGATAGAGACATTGATAGAAATGGAGAAAGATATACATTCAGAGAAGGAGCAGAAGGAGTGAAATTCAAGCAAATGGATGATTGTACATATATAGCAAATGGAAAATATCTGCTGATACAGAAAATGCTAGAATCTTATCAGTTGCTCAACATTACTAATTTGGCAGATGCACAGATGCACTTTGCAGACATTCGAGTAAATTGAGAACCTGAAGATGTGTTGAAATTAAGAAACTGTGAAATTCCAGGTTCAGACGAATGTGGATTAGTTGGAAATGTGGAAATTGTTTGAAATTTGGATTTTAATGTAGGCAGACTGTAGAAAGTATTAGAGATAGAAAAACGGAAAGAAATGGAGAAACTTCCACTTTCTGACAAGGAGCATGATGAGCAAACAGCGATGTTAATGTAAGTGGGAGATTGTTCAAATGTTGGGATTGAGAAATATCTGCAGCTAGGGAAAATAATAGAATTTGATAAGTGGCTCGAGTTTGACAGTTTGAGAGTTAAAGAGATGCAGTTTTACATATGTTGAAAGATATATTGAAATTGAATTGCAGTGAATGCGGAGAATCTCTAACAGTGCGGAATCTGGTTAACTGAGGGAAATTGATATTGACAGACATATAGAACCAGTTTTGCTGATAAGGAAGGTATCTGAGAATTTGATAGTTCAGGTCAATGGTGAGAAAGTGGAAATGTGCAGATTTTTCAAAAATAGAGACATTGGTGTACATTGGCTGTAGAAATTAGTGGCAATAGAGGCATTTATAGAAATGGAGAAACATACACATTCAGAGAAGGAGCAGAAGGCGTGAAATTCAAGTAAACGGATGATTTTACATATATAGCGAATGGAAAATATCTGCTGATGCAGAAAATGCTAGAATCTTATCAGTGGCTCAACATTACTAGTTTGATAGATGCAGAGATGCAGTTTTACAGACATTTGAGTATACTGAGAAACTGAATATGCGTTGAAATTAAGAAATTGTGAAATTCCAGTTTCTGACGCATGTGGATTAGTTGGAAACCTGGAAATTGTTTGAAATATGGATTTTAATGTAGGTAGACTGTCGAAAGTATTAGTGATGGAAAAACGGGAAGAAATGGAGAAACTTGCACACTCAGAGAAGGAGCAGGATGAACAAACAGTGGTGTTAATGGAAGTGGGAGATTGTTGAAATGTTGGGAATGAGAAATATCTGCAGCTAGAGAGAATACTAGAATTTGATCAGTGGCTCGAGATTGACAGTTTGATAGTTAAAGAGATGCAGTTTTACAGATGTTAAAAGATATATTGAAATTGAATTTGCAGTGAATGCGGATAATCTCTAACTGTGCTGCATCTGGTTAATTGAGGGAAATTGTTATTGATAGACATAGAGAACCAGTTTTGCTGATAAGGAAGGAATTTGAGAATTGTATAGTTCAGATCAATGGGGAGAAAATGGAATTGTGCAGATTTTTCAAAAATAGAGACATTGATGTATATTGGCTGTAGAAATTAGTGGCGATAGAGACATTAAAAGAAATGGAGAAACATACACATTCAGAGAAGGAGCAGAGGAGTTAAATTCAGGTAAATGGGAGATTTTACATATATAGCGAATGGAAAATATCTGCTGATACAGAGAATGCTAGAATCTTATCAGTGGCTCAACATTACAAGTTTGGGAGATGCAGAGATGCAGTTTTACAGACATTCGAGCATATTGAGAAACTGAAGATGCGTTGAAATTAAGAAATTGTGAAATTCCAGGTTCAGATGAATGTGGATTATTTGGAAACGTGGAAAGTGTTTGAAATATGGATTTAATGTAGTTAGATTGTAGAAAGTATTGGAGATAGAAAAACGGAAAGAAATGGAGAAACTTCCCACATTCAGAGAAGGAGCGGGATGAGCAACCAGCAAGGTTAATTGAAATGGGAGATTGTTGAAATGTTGGGAATGAGAAATATCTGCAGCTAGAGAAAATACTAGAATTTGATCAGTGGCTCGAGATGGACATTTAGATTGTCAAAGAGATGCAGTTTTCCCAATGTTGAAAGATATATTGAAATTGAATTTGCAGTGAATGCGGAGAATCTCTAACTGTGCTGAATCTGATTGATTGATGGAAATTGAAAAATTGATGGATATAGAGGAACAGAATTGATGATAAAGAAGGAAATTGAGATATTGTTGATTCAGGTGAAATGGGAGTATGTGGAAACGTGGAGCGTGTTCAAAATAGAGAAATTGATGTACATAGGCTTTAGAAATTAGTGGCGATAGAGACATTGATAGAAATGGAGAAAGATATACATTCAGAGAAGGAGCAGAAGGAGTGAAATTCAAGCAAATGGATGATTGTACATATATAGCAAATGGAAAATATCTGCTGATACAGAAAATGCTAGAATCTTATCAGTTGCTCAACATTACTAATTTGGCAGATGCACAGATGCACTTTGCAGACATTCGAGTAAATTGAGAACCTGAAGATGTGTTGAAATTAAGAAACTGTGAAATTCCAGGTTCAGACGAATGTGGATTAGTTGGAAATGTGGAAATTGTTTGAAATTTGGATTTAATGTAGGCAGACTGTAGAAAATATTAGAGATAGAAAAACGGAAAGAAATGGAGAAACTTCCACTTTCTGACAAGGAGCATGATGAGCAAACAGCGATGTTAATGTAAGTGGGAGATTGTTCAAATGTTGGGATTGAGAAATATCTGCAGCTAGGGAAAATAATAGAATTTGATCAGTGGCTCGAGATTGACAGTTTGAGAGTTAAAGAGATGCAGTTTTACAGATGTTGAAAGATATATTGAAATTGAATTGCAGTGAATGCGGAGAATCTCTAACAGTGCGGAATCTGGTTAACTGAGGGAAATTGATATTGACAGACATATAGAACCAGTTTTGCTGATAAGGAAGGTATCTGAGAATTTGATAGTTCAGGTCAATGGTGAGAAAGTGGAAATGTGCAGATTTTTCAAAAATAGAGACATTGGTGTACATTGGCTGTAGAAATTAGTGGCGGTAGAGGCAGTTATAGAAATGGAGAAACATACACATTCAGAGAAGGAGCAGAAGGCGTGAAATTCAAGTAAACGGATGATTTTACATATATAGCGAATGGAAAATATCTGCAGATACAGAGAATGCTAGAATCTTATCTGTGGCTCAACATGACAAGTTTGGTACATGCAGAGATTCAGTTTTACAGACATTCGAGTATATTGAGAAAGTGAAGATGAGTTGAAAATAAGAAATTGTGAAATTCCAGGTTCAGACCAATGTGGATTAGTTGGAAATGGGGAAATTGTTTGAAATATGGATTTTAATGTAGGTAGACTGTAGAAAGCATTAGAGAAAGAAAAAACGGAAAGAAATGGAGAAACTTCCACATTCAGAGAAGGAGGTGGATGAGCAAACAGCGAGGTTAATGGAAATGGGAGATTGTTGAAATGTTGGGAATGAGAAATATCTGCAGCTAGAGAAAACACTGGAATTTGATGAGTGGCTCGAGATTGACAGTTTGATAGTTAAAGAGATGCAATTTTACAGATGTTGAAAGATATATTGAAATTGAAATTCCAGTGAATGCGGAGAATCTGTAACTGTGTTGAATCTGGTTAATTGAGCGAAATTGATATTGATAGACATAGAGTACCAGTTTTGCTGATAAGGAAGGAATTTGAGAATTTTATTGCTCAAGTCAATGGGGAGAAGGTGGAAATGTGCAGATTTTTGAAATATAGAGACATTGGCGTACATTGGCTGTAGAAATTAGTGGCGATAGAGACATTTATAGAAATGGAGAAACATATACATTCAAAGAAGGAGCAGAAGGAGTGATATTCAGCTAAATGGGAGATTTTACATATGTAGCGAATGGAAAATATCTGCAGATACAGAGAATGCTAGAATCTTATCTGTGACTCAACATGACAAGTTTGGTACATGCAGAGATTCAGTTTTACAGACATTCGAGTATATTGAGAAAGTGAAGATGCGTTGAAATTAAGAAATTGTGAAATTCCAGGTTCAGACCAATATGGATTAGTTGGAAACGGGGAAATTGTTTGAAATATGGATTTTAATGTAGGTAGACTGTAGAAAGCATTAGAGAAAGAAAAACAGAAAGAAATGGAGAAACTTCCACATTCAGAGAAGGAGGAGGATGAGCAAACAGCGATGTTAGTGGAAATGGGAGATTGTTGAAATGTTGGGAATGAGAAATATCTGCAGCTAGAGAAAACAGTGGAATTTGATGAGTGGCTCGAGATTGACAGTTTGATAGTTAAAGAGATGCAATTTTACAGATGTTGAAAGATATATCGAAATTGAAATTCCAGTGAATGCGGAGAATCTGTAACTGTGTTGAATCTTGTTAAATGAGCGAAATTGATATTAATAGACATAGAGAATCAGTTTTGCTGATAAGGAAGGAATTTGAGAATTTGATAGTTCAGGTCAATGCGGAGAAGGTGGAAATGTGCAGATTTTTCAAAGATAGTGACATTGATGTACATTGGCTATAGAAATTAGTGGAGATAGAGACATTTATAGAAATGGAGAAACATTTACATTTAGAGAAGGAGCAGAAGAAGTGATATTCAGGTAAATGGGAGATTTCACATACATAGCGAATGGAAAATATCTGCTGATAGAGAGAATGCTAGAATCTTACCAGTGGCTCAACATTACTAGTTTGGTAGATGCAGAGATGCAGTTTTACAGACATTGGAATATATTGAGAAACTGAAGATGCGTTGAAATTAAGAAATTGTGAAATTCTAGGTTCAGACGAATGTGGATTATTTGGAAACGTGGAAAGTGCTTGAAATATGGATTTTAATGTAGGTAGACTGTAGAAAGTATTAGAGATAGAAAAACAGAAAGAAATGGAGAAACTTCCACGTTCAGAGAAGGAGCGGGATGAGCAAACAGCAATGTTAATGGAACTGGGAGATTGCTGAAATGTTGGGAATGAGAAATATCTGCAGCTAGAGAAAGTACTAGAATTTGATCAGTGGCTTGAGACTGACAATTTGATAGATACAGAGATGCACCTTTACAGAAATTGAAGGGTTTGGACATATTGAAGTTGCAGTGAATCCAGAGAATTTGTAACTGCGCTGAATCTGATTGATTGATGGAAATTGAAAAATTCATGGATATAGTGAAACAGAATTGATGATAAAGAAGGAAATTGAGTAATTGTTGTTTCAGGTGAAATGGGAGTATGTGGAAATGTGGAGAGTGTTCAAAATAGAGAAATTGATGTGCATAGGCTTTAGACGTTAGTGGCGATAGATACATTGATGGAAATGGAGGAAGATATACATTCAGAGAAGGAGCAGAAGGAGTGAAATTGAGGTAAATGCGAGATTTTACATAGTGAATCGAAAATATCTGCTGATACAGAGAATGCTAGAATCTTATCAGTGACTCAACATTACAAGTTTGGTAGATGCAGAGATGCAGTTTTACAGACATTCGAGCATATTGAGAAACCGAAGATGCGTTGAAATTAGGAAATTGTGAAATTCCAGGTTCAGACGCATGTGGATTAGTTGAAAATGTTGAAATTGTTTGAAATATGGATTTTAATGTAGTTAGACTGTAGAAAGTATTAGAGATAGAAAAAGGGAAAGAAATGGAGAAACCTCCACATTCAGAGAAGGAGGAGGATGAGCAAACAGCGATGTTAATGGAAATGGGAGATTGTTGAAATGTTGGGAATGAGAAATATCTGCAGCTAGAGAAAATACTAGAATTTGATCAGTGTCTCGAGATTGACAGTTTGATAGTTAAAGAGATGCAGTTTTACTGATGTTGAAAGATATATTGAAATTGAATTTGCATTGAATGCGCAGAATCTCTAACTGTGCTGAATCTGGTTATTTGAGGGAAATTGATATTGATAGACATAGAGAACCAGTTTTGCTGATAAGGAAGGAATTTGAGAATTTCATTGCTCAGGTCAATGGGGAGAATGTGGAAATGTGCAGATTTTTCAAAAATAGAGACATTGATATAAATTGGCTGTAGAAATTAGTGGCGATAGAGACATTTATAGAAATGGAGAAACATATACATTGAGAAAACGAGCAGAAGGAGTGAAATTCAGGTAAATGGGAAATTTTACATATATAGTGAATGGAAAATATCTGCTGATAGAGAGAATGCTAGAATCTTACCAGTGGCTCAACATTACTAGTTTGGTAGATGCAGAGATGCAGTTATACAGACATTCGAGTATATTGAGAAACTGAAGAAGCCTTGAAATTAAGAAATTGTGAAATTCAAGGTTCAGACGAATGTGGATTAGTTGGAAAAGTGGAACTTGTTTAAAATATAGATTTTAATGTAGGTAGAATGTTGAAAGTATTAGTGATAGAAAAACGGAAAGAAATGGAGAAACTTCCACAATCAGAGAAGGAGCAGGATGAGCAAACAGCGATGTTATTGGAAGTGGGAGATTGTTGAAATGTTGGAAATGAGAAATATCTGCAGCTAGAGAAAATATTAGAATTTGATCAGTGGCTCGAGATAGACAGTTTGATAGTTAAAGAGATGCAGTTTTACAGATGTTGAAAGATATAATGAAATTGAATTTGCAGCAAAGGCGGAGAATCTCTAACTGGGCTGAATCTGGTTAATTGAGGGAAATTGATATTAATGGACATAGAGAACCAGTTTTGCTGATCAGGAAGGAATTTGAGAATTTGATATTTCAGGTCAATGGGGAGAAGGTGGAAATGTGCAGATTTTTGAAATATAGAGACATTGGTGTACATTGGCTGTTGAAATTAGTGGCGATAGAGACATTTATAGAAATGGAGAAACATATACATTCAGAGAAGGAGCAGAAGGAGTGAAATTCAAGTAAAAGGATGATTTTACATATATAGCGAATGGAAAATATCTGCTGATACAGAAAATGCAAGAATCTTATCAGTGGCTCAACATTACTAGTTTGGTAGATGCAGAGATGCAGATGTACAGACATTTGAGTATATTGAGAAACTGAAGATGCGTTGAAATTAAGAAATTGTGAAATTCCAGGTTCAGACGAATGTGAATTAGTTGGAAACCTGGAAATTGTTTGAAATATGGATTTTAATGTAGGTAGACTGTAGAAAGTATTAGAGATGGAAAAACGGGTAGAAATGGAGAAACTTGCACATTCAGAGAAGGAGCAGGATGAACAAACAGTGGTGTTAATGGAAGTGGGAGATTGGTGAAATGTTGGGAATGAGAAATATCTGCAGCTAGAGAGAATACTAGAATTTGATCAGTGGCTCGAGATTGACAGTTTGATAGTTAAAGAGATGCAGTTTTACAGATGTTAAAAGATATATTGAAATTGAATTTGCAGTGAATGCGGATAATCTCTAACTGTGCTGCATCTGGTTAATTGAGGGAAATTGTTATTGATAGACATAGAGAACCAGTTTTGCTGATAAGAAGGAATTTGAGAATTGTATAGTTCAGATCAATGGGGAGAAGGTGGAAATGTGCAGATTTTTCAAAAATAGAGACATTGATGTATATTGGCTGTAGAAATTAGTGGCGATAGAGACATTTATAGAAATGGAGAAAGATATACATTCAGAGAAGGAGCAGAGGAGTGAAATTCAGGTAAATGGGAGATTTTACATATATAGCGAATGGAAAATATCTGCTGATACAGAGAATGCCAGAATCTTATCAGTGGCTCAACATTACTGGTTTGGTAGATGCAGAGATGCAGTTTTACAGACATTCGAGTATATTGAGAAAGTGATGATGCGTTGAAATTAAGAAATTGTGAAATTCCAGGTTCTGACGAATGTGGATTAGTTGGTAACGTGGAAATTGTTTGAAATTTGGATTTTAATGTAGGCAGACTGTAGAAAGTATTAGAGATAGAAAAACTGAAAGAAATGGTGAAACTTCCACATTCAGAGAAGGAGCAGGATGAGCAAACAGCGATGTTAATGGAAGTGGCAGATTGTTGAAATGTTGGGGACGAGAAATATCTGCAGCTAGAGAAAATACTAGAATTTGATCAGTGTCTCGAGATTGACATTTTGATAGTTAAAGAGATGCAGTTTTACCGATGTTGAAAGTTTAATTGAAATTGAATTTGCAGTGAATGCGGAGCATCTCTAACTGTGCTGAATCTGATTGATTGATGGAAATTGAAAAATTGTTGGATATAGAGAAACAGAATTGATGATAAAGAAGGAAATTGAGAAATTGTTGATTCAGGTGAAATGGGAGTTTGTGGAAACGTGGGGAGGATTCAAAATAGAGAAATTGATGTACATAGGCTTTAGAAATTAGTGGCGATAGAGACATTGATAGAAATGGAGAAAGATATACATTGAGAGAAGGAGCAGAAGGAGTGAAATTCAAGCAAAAGGATGATTTTACATATATAGCGAATGGAAAATATCTGCTGATACAGAAAATGCTAGAATCTTATCAGTTGCTCAACATTACTAATTTGGTAGATGCCGACATGCAGTTTTACAGACATTCGAGTATATTGAGAAACTGAAGCTGCGTTGGAATTAAGAAGTTGTGAAATTCCAGTTTCAGACAAATGTGGATTATTTGGAAACGCGGTAAGTGTTTGAAATATGGATTTAATGTAGTTAGACTGTAGAAAGTAGCCGAGGTAGAAAAACAGAAAGAAATGGAGAAACTTCCATATTCAGAGAAGGAGCGGGATGAGCAACCAGAGAAGTTCATCGAAATGGGAGATTGTTGAAATGTTGGGAGTGAGAAATATCTGCAGCTAGAGAAAACACTGGAATTTGATAGTCGCTCAAGATTGACAGTTTGATAGTTAAAAAGATGCAATTTTACAGATGTTGAAAGATATATTGAAATTGAATTTCGAGTGAATGCAGAGAATCTCTTACTGTGTTGAACCTGGTTAATTGAAGAAGATTGATATTAATATACATAGAGAACCAGTCTTGCTGATAAGGAAGAAATTTGAGAATTTGATAGTTCAGGTCAGTGGGGAGAAGGTGGAAATGTGCAGATTTTTCAAAAATAGAGACATTGGTGTACATTGGCTGTAGAAATTAGTGGCAATAGAGACATATATAGAAATGGAGAAACATATACATTCAGAGAAGGAGCAGAAGGAGTGAAATTCAATAAAAGGATGATTTTACATATATAGTTAATGGAAAATATCTGCTGATACTGAAAATGCTAGAATCTTACCAGTGCCTCAACAATACTAGTTTGGTAGATGCAGAGATGCAGTTTTACAGACATTCGAGTATATTGAGAAACTGAAGATGTGTTGAAATTAAGAAATTGTGAAATTCCAGGTTCAGACGAAGGTGGATTAGTTGGAAACGTGGAAATTGTTTGAAATATGGATTTTAATGTCGGTAGACTGTAGAATGTATTAGAGATAGAAAAACGGAAAGAAATGGAGAAACTTCCACAGTCAGATAAGGAGCAGGATGAGCAAACAGCGATGTAAGATTGTTGAAATGTTGGGAATGAGAAATATCTGCAGCTAGAGAAAACACTAGAATTTGATCAGTGGCTCGAGATTGACATTTTGATAGTTAAAGAGATGCAGTTTTACCGATGTTGAAAGTTTAATTGAAATTGAATTTGCAGTGAATGCGGAGCATCTCTAACTGTGCTGAATCTGATTGATTGATGGAAATTGAAAAATTGATGGATATAGAGAAATAGAATTGATGATAAAGAAGGAAATTGAGAAATTGTTGATTCAGGTGAAATGGGAGTATGTGGAAACGTGGGGAGGGTTCAAAATAGAGAAATTGATGTACATAGGCTTTAGAAATTAGTGGCGATAGAGACATTGATAGAAATGGAGAAAGATATACATTGAGAGAAGGAGCAGAAGGAGTGAAATTCAAGCAAAAGGATGATTTTACATATACAGCGAATGGAAAATATCTGCTGATACAGAAAATGCTAGAATCTTATCAGTTGCTCAACATCACTAATTTGGTAGATGCCGACATGCAGTTTTACAGACATGTGAGTATATTGAGAAACTGAAGCTGCGTTGGAATTAAGAATTTGTGAAATTCCAGGTTCAGACGAATGTGGATTAGTTGGAAACGTGGAAGTTGTTTGAAATATGGATTTTAATGTAGGTAGACTTTGGCAAGTATTAGAAATAGAAAAGCGGAAAGAAATGGAGAAACTTCCACTTTCAGAGAAGGAGCAGGAGGAGCAAGCAGCGCTGTTAATGGAAGTGGGAGATTGTTGAAATGTTGGGAATGAGAAATATCTGCAGCTAGAGAAAATAGTAGAATTTGATCAGTGGTTCGAGATTGACAGTTTGATAGATGCAGAGATGCACCTTCACAGAAATTGAAGGCTTTGGAGATATTGAAGCTGCAGTGAATGCCGAGAATCTGTAACTGCGCTGAATCTGATTGATTGATGGAAATGGAAAAATTGATGGATATAGAGAAACAGAATTGATGATAAAGAAGGAAATTGAGAAATTGTTGATTCAGGTGAAATGGGAGTATGTGGAAACGGGGAGAGAGTTCAAAATAGATAAATTGATGTACATGGCCTTTAGAAGTTAGTGGCGATAGAGACATTGATAGAAATGGAGAAAGATATACATTCAGAGAAGGAGAAGAAGGAGTGAAATTCAGGTAAATGGGAGATTTTACAGATATAGCGAATGGAAAATATCTGCTGAAACAGAGAATGCTAGAATCTTATCTTTGGCTCAACGTTACAAGTTTGGTAGATGCAGAGATGCAGTTTTACAGACATTCGAGCATATTGAGAAACTGAAGATGCGTTGAAATTTAGAAGTTGTGAAATTCCAGTTTCAGACGAATGTAGATTATTTGGAAATGTGGTAAGCGTTTGAAATATGGATTTAATGTAGTTAGACTGTAGAAAGTAGTCGAGGTAGAAAAACGGAAAGAAATGGAGAAACTTCCATATTCAGAGAAGGAGCGGGATGAGCAACCAGAGAGGTTCATCAAAATGGGAGATTGTTGAAATGTTGGGAATGAGAAATATCTGCAGCTAGAGAAAACACTGGAATTTGATAGTGGCTCAAGATTGACAGTTTGATAGTTAAAAAGATGCAATTTTACAGATGTTGAAAGATATATTGAAATTGAATTTCGAGTGAATGCAGAGAATCTCTTACTGTGTTGAATCTGGTTAATTGAGGGAGATTGATATTAATAGACATAGAGAACCAGTCTTGCTGATAAGGAAGAAATTTGAGAATTTGACAGTTCAGGTCAATGGGGAGAAGGTGGAAATGTGCAGATTTTTCAAAAATAGAGACATTGGTGTACATTGGCTGTAGAAATTAGTGGCGATAGAGACATTGATAGAAATGGAGAAACATATACATTCAGAGAAGGAGCAGAAGGAGTGAAATTCAGGTAAATGGGAAATTTTACATATATAGCAAATGGAAAATATCTGCTGATACAGAGAATGCTAGAATCTTATCAGTGGCTCAACATTACTAATTTGGCAGATGCAGATATGCAGTTTGCAGACATTCGAGTATATTGAGAACCTGAAAATGCGTTGAAATTAAGAAATTGTGAAATTCCAGGTTCAGACGAATGTGGATTAGTTGGAAACGTGGAAATAGTCTGAAAAATGGATTTTAATGTCGGTAGACTGTAGAAAGTATTAGAGATAGAAAAGCAGTAAGAAATGGAGAAATTTCCACTTTCAGACAAAGAGCAGGATGAGCTAACAGCGATGTTAATGTAAGTGGGAGATTGTTGAAATGTTGGGAATGATAAATATCTGCAGCTAGAGAAAATACTAGAACTTGATCAGTGGTTCGAGATTGACAGTTTGATAGATACAGAGATGCACCATCACAGAAATTGAAGGCTTTGGAGATATTGAAGCGGCAGTGAATGCAGAGAATCTGTAACAGCACTGCAGACAGAAGGAGAAGGAGCAGAAGGAGTTAAATTCAGGTAAATGGGAGATTTTACATATATGGCGAATGGAAAATATCTGCTGATACAGAGAATGCTAGAATCTTATCAATGGCTCAACATTACTAGTTTGGTAGATGCGGAGATGCAGTTTTACAGACATTCGAGTATATTGAGAAAGTGATGATGCGTTGAAAGTAAGAAATTGTGAAATTCCAGGTTCTGACGAATGTGGATTAGTTGGTAACTTGGAAATTGCTTGAAATATGGATTTTAATGTAGGTCGACTGTAGCAAGTATTAGAAATAGAAAAGCGGAAAGAAATGGAGAAACTTCCACTTTCAGAGAAGGAGCAGGAGGAGCAAGCACCGCTGTTAATGGAAGTGGGGGATTGTTGAAATGTTGGGAATGATAAATATCTGCAGCTAGAGAAAATACTAGAACTTGATCAGTGGTTCGAGATTGACAGTTTGATAGATACAGAGATGCACCATCACAGAAATTGAAGGCTTTGGAGATATTGAAGCGGCAGTGAATGCCGAGAATCTCTAACTGTGCTGAATCTGATTGACTGATGTAAATAGAAAAATTGTTGGATATAGAGGAACAGAATTGATGATAAAGAAGGAAATTGAGATATTGTTGATTCAGGTGAAATGGGAGTATGTGGAAACGTGGAGTGTGTTCAAAATAGAGATATTGATGTAGATAGGCTTTAGAAATTAGTGGCGATAGAGACATTGATAGAAATGGAGAAAGATATACATTCAGAGAAGGAGCAGAAGGAGTGAAATTCAAGCAAATGGATGATTGTACATATATAGCAAATGGAAAATATCTGCTGATACAGAGAATGCTAGAATCTTATCAGTTGCTCAACATTACTAATTTGGCAGATGCACAGATGCACTTTGCAGACATTCGAGTAAATTGAGAAACTGAAGATGCTTTGAAATTAAGAAACTGTGAAATTCCAGGTTCAGACGAATGTGGATTAGTTGGAAACGTGGAAATTGTTTGAAATTTGGATTTTAATGTAGGCAGACTGTAGAAAGTATTAGAGATAGAAAAACGGAAAGAAATGGAGAAACTTCCACTTTCTGACAAGGAGCATGATGAGCAAACAGCGATGTTAATGTAAGTGGGAGATTGTTCAAATGTTGGGATTGAGAAATATCTGCAGCTAGGGAAAATAATAGAATTTGATAAGTGGCTCGAGATTGACAGTTTGAGAGTTAAAGAGATGCAGTTTTACAGATGTTGAAAGATATATTGAAATTGAATTGCAGTGAATGCGGAGAATCTCTAACAGTGCTGAATCTGGTTAACTGAGGGAAATTGATATTGACAGACATATAGAACCAGTTTTGCTGATAAGGAAGGTATCTGAGAATTTGATAGTTCAGGTCAATGGTGAGAAAGTGGAAATGTGCAGATTTTTCAAAAATAGAGACATTGGTGTACATTGGCTGTAGAAATTAGTGGCAATAGAGGCATTTATAGAAATGGAGAAACATACACATTCAGAGAAGGAGCAGAAGGCGTGAAATTCAAGTAAACGGATGATTTTACAAATATAGTGAATGGAAAATATCTGCTGATACAGAAAATGCTAGAATCTTATCAGTGGCTCAACATTACTAGTTTGGTAGATGCAGAGATGCAGTTTTACAGACATTTGAGTATACTGAGAAACTGAATATGCGTTGAAATTAAGAAATTGTGAAATTCCAGGTTCTGACGAATGTGGATTAGTTGGAAACCTGGAAATTGTTTGAAATATGGATTTTAATGTAGGTAGACTGTCGAAAGTATTAGCGATGGAAAAACGGGAAGAAATGGAGAAACTTGCACACTCAGAGAAGGAGGAGGATGAACAAACAGTGGTGTTAATGGAAGTGGGAGATTGTTGAAATGTTGGGAATGAGAAATATCTGCAGCTAGAGAGAATACTAGAATTTGATCAGTGGCTCGAGATTGACAGTTTGATAGTTAAAGAGATGCAGTTTTACAGATGTTAAAAGATATATTGAAATTGAATTTGCAGTGAATGCGGATAATCTCTAACTGTGCTGCATCTGGTTAATTGAGGGAAATTGTTATTGATAGACATAGAGAACCAGTTTTGCTGATAAGGAAGGAATTTGAGAATTGTATAGTTCAGATCAATGGGGAGAAGGTGGAATTGTGCAGATTTTTCAAAAATAGAGACATTGATGTATATTGGCTGTAGAAATTAGTGGCGATAGAGACATTAAAAGAAATGGAGAAACATACACATTCAGAGAAGGAGCAGAGGAGTTAAATTCAGGTAAATGGGAGATTTTACATATATAGCGAATGGAAAATATCTGCTAATACAGAGAATGCTAGAATCTTATCAGTGGCTCAACATTACAAGTTTGGTAGATGCAGAGATGCAGTTTTACAGACATTCGAGCATATTGAGAAACTGAAGATGCGTTGAAATTAAGAAATTGTGAAATTCCAGGTTCAGATGAATGTGGATTATTTGGAAACGTGGAAAGTGTTTGAAATATGGATTTAATGTAGTTAGATTGTAGAAAGTATTGGAGATAGAAAAACGGAAAGAAATGGAGAAACTTCCCACATTCAGAGAAGGAGCGGGATGAGCAACCAGCAAGGTTAATTGAAATGGGAGATTGTTGAAATGTTGGGAATGAGAAATATCTGCAGCTAGAGAAAATACTAGAATTTGATCAGTGGCTCGAGATGGATATTTTGATTGTCAAAGAGATGCAGTTTTCCCAATGTTGAAAGATATATTGAAATTGAATTTGCAGTGAATGCGGAGAATCTCTAACTGTGCTGAATCTGATTGATTGATGGAAATTGAAAAATTGATGGATATAGAGGAACAGAATTGATGATAAAGAAGGAAATTGAGATATTGTTGATTCAGGTGAAATGGGAGTATGTGGAAACGTGGAGCGTGTTCAAAATAGAGAAATTGATGTACATAGGCTTTAGAAATTAGTGGCGATAGAGACATTGATAGAAATGGAGAAAGATATACATTCAGAGAAGGAGCAGAAGGAGTGAAATTCAAGCAAATGGATGATTGTACATATATAGCAAATGGAAAATATCTGCTGATACAGAAAATGCTAGAATCTTATCAGTTGCTCAACATTACTAATTTGGCAGATGCACAGATGCACTTTGCAGACATTCGAGTAAATTGAGAACCTGAAGATGTGTTGAAATTAAGAAACTGTGAAATTCCAGGTTCAGACGAATGTGGATTAGTTGGAAATGTGGAAATTGTTTGAAATTTGGATTTAATGTAGGCAGACTGTAGAAAATATTAGAGATAGAAAAACGGAAAGAAATGGAGAAACTTCCACTTTCTGACAAGGAGCATGATGAGCAAACAGCGATGTTAATGTAAGTGGGAGATTGTTCAAATGTTGGGATTGAGAAATATCTGCAGCTAGGGAAAATAGTAGAATTTGATCAGTGGCTCGAGATTGACAGTTTGAGAGTTAAAGAGATGCAGTTTTACAGATGTTGAAAGATATATTGAAATTGAATTGCAGTGAATGCGGAGAATCTCTAACAGTGCTGAATCTGGTTAACTGAGGGAAATTGATATTGACAGACATATAGAACCAGTTTTGCTGATAAGGAAGGTATCTGAGAATTTGATAGTTCAGGTCAATGGTGAGAAAGTGGAAATGTGCAGATTTTTCAAAAATAGAGACATTGGTGTACATTGGCTGTAGAAATTAGTGGCGGTAGAGGCATTTATAGAAATGGAGAAACATACACATTCAGAGAAGGAGCAGAAGGCGTGAAATTCAAGTAAATGGATGATTTTACATATATAGCGAATGGAAAATATCTGCTGATACAGAAAATGCTAGAATCTTATCAGTGGCTCAACATTACTAGTTTGTTAGATGCAGAGATGCAGTTTTACAGACATTTGAGTATATTGAGAAACTGAATATGCGCTGAAATTAAGAAATTGTGAAATTCCAGGTTCAGACGAATGTGGATTAGTTGGAAACCTGGAAATTGTTTGAAATATGGATTTTAATGTAGGTAGACTGTAGAAAATATGAGAGATAGAAAAACGGAAAGTAATGGAGAAACTTCCACTTTCAGAGAAGGAGCAGGATGAGCAAACACCGATGTTAATGGAAGTGGGAGATTGTTGAAATGTTGGGATTGAGAAATATCTGCAGCTAGAGAAAATACTAGAATTTGATCAGTGGCTCGAGATTGACAGTTTGATAGTTAAAGAGATGTAGTTTTACAAATGTTGAAAGATATATTGAAATTGAATTTGCAGTGAATGCGGATAATCTTTAACTGTGCTGAATCTGGTTAATTGAGAGAAATTGATATTGATAGACATAGTGAACCAGTTTTGCTGATAAGGAAGGAATTTTAGAATCAGATAGTTCAGGTCTATGGGGAGAAGTTGGAAATGTGCAGATTTTTAAAAAATAGAGACATTGGTGTACATTGGCTGTAGAAATTAGTGGCGATAGAGAAATTTATAGAAATGGAGAAACACATACATTCTGAGAAGGAGCAAAAGGAGTGAAATTCAAGTAAAAGGATGAATTTACATTTATAGCGAATGGAAACATCTGCTGATACAGAAAATGCTAGTATCTTATCACTGGCTCAACATTACTAGTTTGGTAGATGCAGAGATGCAGTTATACAGACATTCGAGTATATTCAGAAACTTAAGCAGCCTTGAAATTAAGAAATTGTAAAATTCAAGGATCAGACGAATGTGGATTAGTTGGAAACGTGGATCTTCTTTAAAATATGGATTTTAATGTAGTAGAATGTAGAAAGTAATAGAGATAGAAAAACGGAAAGAAATGGAGAAACTTCCACAATCAGAGAAGGAGCAGGATGAGCAAAGAGCGATGTTATTGGAAGTGGGAGATTGTTGAAATGTTGGGAATGAGAAATATCTGCAGCTAGAGAAAATATTAGAATTTGATCAGTGGCTCAAGATTGACAGTTTGATAGTTAAAGAGATGCAGTTTTACAGATGTTGAAAGATATATTGAAATTGAATTTGCAGCGAAGGCGGAGAATCTCTAACTGGGCTGAATCTGGTTAATTTAGGGAAATTGATATTGATAGACATAGTGAACCAGTTTTGCTGATAAGAAGGAATTTGAGAATTTGATAGTTCAGGTCAATGGGGAGAAGGTGGAAATGTGTTAATTTTTGAAAAATAGAGACATTGGTGTACATTGGCTGTAGAAATTAGTGGCGATAGAGACATTATAGAAATGGAGAAACATATACATTCAGAGAAGGAGCAGAAGGAGTGAAATTCAAGTAAAAGGATGATTTTACATATATAGCGAATGGAAAATATCTGCTGATACAGAAAATGCTAGAATCTTATCAGTGGCTCAACATTACTAGTTTGGTAGATGCAGAGATGCAGATGTACAGACATTTGAGTATATTGAGAAAATGAAGATGTGTTGAAATTAAGAAATTGTGAAATTCCAGGTTCAGACGAATGTGGATTAGTTGGAAACCTGGAAATTGTTTGAAATATGGATTTTAATGTAGGTAGACTGTAGAAACTATTAGAGATGGAAAAACGGGAAGAAATGGAGAAACTTGCACATTCAGAGAAGGAGGAGGATGAACAAACAGTGGTGTTAATGGAAGTGGGAGATTGTTGAAATGTTGGGAATGAGAAATATCTGCAGCTAGAGAGAATACTAGAAATTGATGAGTGGCTCGAGATTGACAGTTTGATAGTTAAAGAGATGCAGTTTTACAAATGTTAAAAGATATATTGAAATTGAATTTGCAGTGAATGCGGATAATCTCTAACTGTGCTGCATCTGGTTAATTGAGGGAAATTGTTATTGATAGACATAGAGAACCAGTTCTGCTGATAAGGAAGGAATTTGAGAATTGTATAGTTCAGATCAATGGGGAGAAGGTGGAATTGTACAGATTTTTCAAAAATAGAGACATTGATGTATATTCGCTGTAGAAATTAGTGGCGATAGAGACATTTATAGAAATGGAGAAAGATATACATTCAGAGAAGGAGCAGAGGAGTGAAATTCAGGTAAATGGGAGATTTTACATATATAGCGAATGGAAAATATCTGCTGATACAGAGAATGCTAGAATCTTATCAGCGGCTCAACATTACTGGTTTGGTAGATGCAGAGATGCAGTTTTACAGACATTCGAGTATATTGAGAAAGTGATGATGTGTTGAAATTAAGAAATTGTGAAATTCCAGGTTCAGACGAATGTGGATTAGTTGGTAACGTGGAAATTGTTTGAAATTTGGATTTTAATGTAGGTAGACTGTAGAAAGTATTAGAGATAGAAAAACTGAAAGAAATGGAGAAACTTCCACATTCAGAGAAGGAGCAGGATGACCAAACAGCGATGTTAATGGAAGTGGCAGATTGTTGAAATGTTGGGGACGAGAAATATCTGCAGCTAGAGAAAATACTAGAATTTGAACAGTGGCTCGAGATTGACATTTTGATAGTTAAAGAGATACAGTTTTACCGATGTTGAAAGTTTTATTGAAATTGAATTTGGAGTGAATGCGGAGCATCTCTAACTGTGCTGAATCTGATTGATTGATGGAAATTGAAAAATTGTTGGATATAGAGAAACAGAATTGATGATAAAGAAGGAAATTGAGAAATTGTTGAATCAGGTGAAATGGGAGTTTGTGGAAACGTGGGGAGGGTTCAAAATAGAGAAATTGATGTACATAGGCTTTAGAAATTAGTGGCGATAGAGACATTGATAGAAATGGAGAAAGATATACATTGAGAGAAGGAGCAGAAGGAGTGAAATTCAAGCAAAAGGATGATTTTACATATATAGCGAATGGAAAATATCTGCTGATACAGAAAATGCTAGAATTTTATCAGTTGCTCAACATTACTAATTTGGTAGATGCCGACATGCAGTTTTACAGACATTCGAGTATATTGAGAAACTGAAGCTGCGTTGAAATTAAGAAGTTGTGAAATTCCAGTTTCAGACAAATGTGGATTATTTGGAAACGTGGTAAGCGTTTGAAATATGATTTAATGTAGTTAGACTGTAGAAAGTAGCCGAGGTAGAAAAACGGAAAGAAATGGAGAAACTTCCATATTCAGAGAAGGAGCGGGATGAGCAACCAGAGAAGTTCATCGAAATGGGAGATTGTTGAAATGTTGGGAGTGAGAAATATCTGCAGCTCGAGAAAACACTGGAATTTGATAGTCGCTCAAGATTGACAGTTTGATAGTTAAAAAGATGCAATTTTACAGATGTTGAAAGATATATTGAAATTGAATTTCGAGTGAATGCGGAGAATCTCTTACTGTGTTGAACCTGGTTAATTGAAGAAGATTGATATTAATATACATAGAGAACCAGTCTTGCTGATAAGGAAGAAATTTGAGAATTTGATAGTTCAGGTCAGTGGGGAGAAGGTGGAAATGTGCAGATTTTTCAAAAATAGAGACATTGGTGTACATTGGCTGTAGAAATTAGTGGCAATAGAGACATATATAGAAATGGAGAAGCATATACATTCAGAGAAGGAGCAGAAGGAGTGAAATTCAATAAAAGGATGATTTTACATATATAGTTAATGGAAAATATCTGCTGATACTGAAAATGCTAGAATCTTACCAGTGCCTCAACAATACTAGTTTGGTAGATGCAGAGATGCAGTTTTACAGACATTCGAGTATATTGAGAAACTGAAGATGTGTTGAAATTAAGAAATTGTGAAATTCCAGGTTCAGACGAAGGTGGATTAGTTGGAAACGTGGAAATTGTTTGAAATATGGATTTTAATGTCGGTAGACTGTAGAATGTATTAGAGATAGAAAAACGGAAAGAAATGGAGAAACTTCCACAGTCAGATAAGGAGCAGGATGAGCAAACAGCGATGTAAGATTGTTGAAATGTTGGGAATGAGAAATATCTGCAGCTAGAGAAAACACTAGAATTTGATCAGTGGCTCGAGATTGACATTTTGATAGTTAAAGAGATGCAGTTTTACCGATGTTGAAAGTTTAATTGAAATTGAATTTGCAGTGAATGCGGAGCATCTCTAACTGTGCTGAATCTGATTGATTGATGGAAATTGAAAAATTGATGGATATAGAGAAATAGAATTGATGATAAAGAAGGAAATTGAGAAATTGTTGATTCAGGTGAAATGGGAGTATGTGGAAACGTGGGGAGGGTTCAAAATAGAGAAATTGATGTACATAGGCTTTAGAAATTAGTGGCGATAGAGACATTGATAGAAATGGAGAAAGATATACATTGAGAGAAGGAGCAGAAGGAGTGAAATTCAAGCAAAAGGATGATTTTACATATACAGCGAATGGAAAATATCTGCTGATACAGAAAATGCTAGAATCTTATCAGTTGCTCAACATTACTAATTTGGTAGATGCCGACATGCAGTTTTACAGACATGTGAGTATATTGAGAAACTGAAGCTGCGTTGAAATTAAGAATTTGTGAAATTCCAGGTTCAGACGAATGTGGATTAGTTGGAAACGTGGAAGTTGTTTGAAATATGGATTTTAATGTAGGTAGACTTTGGCAAGTATTAGAAATAGAAAAGCGGAAAGAAATGGAGAAACTTCCACTTTCAGAGAAGGAGCAGGAGGAGCAAGCAGCGCTGTTAATGGAAGTGGGAGATTGTTGAAATGTTGGGAATGAGAAATATCTGCAGCTAGAGAAAATAGTAGAATTTGATCAGTGGTTCGAGATTGACAGTTTGATAGATGCAGAGATGCACCTTCACAGAAATTGAAGGCTTTGGAGATATTGAAGCTGCAGTGAATGCCGAGAATCTGTAACTGCGCTGAATCTGATTGATTGATGGAAATGGAAAAATTGATGGATATAGAGAAACAGAATTGATGATAAAGAAGGAAATTGAGAAATTGTTGATTCAGGTGAAATGGGAGTATGTGGAAACGGGGAGAGAGTTCAAAATAGATAAATTGATGAACATAGCCTTTAGAAGTTAGTGGCGATAGAGACATTGATAGAAATGGAGAAAGATATACATTCAGAGAAGGAGAAGAAGGAGTGAAATTCAGGTAAATGGGAGATTTTACAGATATAGCGAATGGAAAATATCTGCTGAAACAGAGAATGCTAGAATCTTATCTTTGGCTCAACGTTACAAGTTTGGTAGATGCAGAGATGCAGTTTTACAGACATTCGAGTATATTGAGAAACTGAAGCTGCGTTGAAATTAAGAAATTGTGAAATTCCAGGTTCAGACGAATGTGGATTATTTGGAAACGTGGTAAGCGTTTGAAACATGGATTTAATGTAGTTAGACTGTAGAAAGTAGTCGAGGTAGAAAAACGGAAAGAAATGGAGAAACTTCCATATTCAGAGAAGGAGCGGGATGAGCAACCAGAGAGGTTCATCGAAATGGGAGATTGTTGAAATGTTGGGAGTGAGAAATATCTGCAGCTAGAGAAAACACTGGAATTTGATAGTGGCTCAAGATTGACAGTTTGATAGTTAAAAAGATGCAGTTTTCCCAATGTTGAAAGATATATTGAAATTGAATTTCGAGTGAATGTGGAGAATCTCTTACTGTGTTGAATCTGGTTAATTGAGGGAGATTGATATTAATAGACATAGAGAACCAGTCTTGCTGATAAGGAAGAAATTTGAGAATTTGATAGTTCAGGTCAATGGGGAGAAGGTGGAAATGTGCAGATTTTTCAAAAATAGAGACATTGGTGTACATTGGCTGTAGAAATTAGTGGCAATAGAGACATATATAGAAATGGAGAAACATATACATTCAGAGAAGGAGCAGAAGGAGTGAAATTCAATAAAAGGATGATTTTACATATATAGTTAATGGAAAATATCTGCTGATACTGAAAGTGCTAGAATCTTACCAGTGGCTCAACAATACTAGTTTGGTAGATGCAGAGATGCAGTTTTACAGACATTCGAGTATATTGTGAAAGTGTAGATGTGTTGAAATTAAGAAATTGTGAAATTCCAGGTTCAGACGAAGGTGGATTAGTTGGAAACGTGGAAATTGTTTGAAATATGGATTTTAATGTCGGTAGACTGTAGAATGTATTAGAGATAGAAAAACGGAAAGAAATGGAGAAAATTCCACAGTCAGATAAGGAGCAGGATGAGCAAACAGCGATGTTAATGGTAATGGGAGATTGTTGAAATGTTGGGAATGAGAAATATCTGCAGCTAGAGAAAACACTAGAATTTGATCAGTGGCTTGAGATTGACAGTTTGATAATTAAAGAGATGCAGTTTTACAGATGCTGAAAGATATATTGAAATTGAATTTCAGTTAATGCGGCGAAACTCTAACTCTGTTGAATCTGGTTAATTGAGCGAAATTTATATTGATAGACATAGAAAACCAGTATTCCTGATACGGAAGCAATTTGAGAATTTGATAGTTCAGGTCAATGGGGAGAAGGTGGAAATGTGCAAACTTTTCAAAAATAGAGACATTGGTGTACATTGGCTGTAGAAATTAGTGGCGATGGAGACATTTATAGAAATGGAGAAACATATACATTCAGAGAAGGAGCAGAAGGAGTGAAATTCAAGTAAAAGGATGATTTTACATTTATACGGAATGGAAAATATCTGCTGATGCAGACAATGCTACAATCTTATCAGTGGCTCAACATTACTAGTTTGGTAGATGCAGAGATGCAGTTTTACAGACATTCAAGTATATTGAGAAACTGAAGATGCGTTGAAATTAAGAAATTGTGAAATTCCAGGTTCAGACGAATGTGGATAAGTTCGAAACGTGGAAAGTATTTGAAATATGGATTTTAACGTAGGCAGACTATAGAAAGTATTGGAGATAGAAAAACTGAAACAAATGGAGAAACTTCCACTTTCAGACAAGGAGCATGATCAGCAAACAGCGATGTTAATGGAAGTGGCAGATTGTTGAAATGTTGGGGACGAGAAATATCTGCAGCTAGAGAAAATACTAGAATTTGATCAGTGGCTCGAGATTGACATTTTGATAGTTAAAGAGATGCAGTTTTACCGATGTTGAAAGTTTAATTGAAATTGAATTTGCAGTGAATGCGGAGCATCTCTAACTGTGCTGAATCTGATTGATTGATGGAAATTGAAAAATTGTTGGATATAGAGAAACAGAATTGATGATAAAGAAGGAAATTGAGAAATTGTTGATTCAGGTGAAATGGGAGTATGTGGAAACGTGGGGAGGGTTCAAAATAGAGAAATTGATGTACATAGGCTTTAGAAATTAGTGGCGATAGAGACATTGATAGAAATGGAGAAAGATATACATTGAGAGAAGGAGCAGAAGGAGTGAAATTCAAGCAAAAGAATGATTTTACATATATAGCGAATGGAAAATATCTGCTGATACAGAAAATGCTAGAATCTTATCAGTTGCTCAACATCACTAATTTGGTAGATGTTGACATGCAGTTTTACAGACATGCGAGTATATTGAGAAACTGAAGATGCGTTGAAATTAAGAATTTGTGAAATTCCAGGTTCAGACCAATGTGGATTAGTTGGAAACGTGGAAGTTGTTTGAAATATGGATTTTAATGTAGGTAGACTTATGCAAGTATTAGAAATAGAAAAGCGGAAAGAAATGGAGAAACTTCCACTTTCAGAGAAGGAGCAGGAGGAGCAAGCAGCGCTGTTAATGGAAGTGGGAGATTGTTGAAATGTTGGGAATGAGAAATATCTGCAGCTAGAGAAAATAGTAGAATTTGATCATTGATTCGGGATTGACAGTTTGATAGATATAGAGATGCACCTTCACAGAAATTGAAGGTTTTGGAGATATTGAAGCTGCAGTGAATGCCGAGAATCTGTAACTGCGCTGAATCTGATTGATTGATGGAAATTGAAAAATTGATGGATATAGAGAAACAGAATTGATGATAAAGAAGGAAATTGAGAAATTGTTGATTCAGGTGAAATGGGAGTATGTGGAAACGGGGAGAGAGTACAAAATAGGGAAATTGATGTACATAGCCTTTAGAAGTTAGTGGCGATAGAGACATTGATAGAAATGGAGAAAGATATACATTCAGAGAAGTAGCAGAACGAGTGAAATTCAGGTAAATGGGAGATTTTACAGATATAGCGAATGGAAAATATCTGCTGAAACAGAGAATGCTAGAATCTTATCTTTGGCTCAACGTTACAAGTTTGGTAGATGCAGAGATGCAGTTTTACAGACATTTGAGCATATTGAGAAACTGAAGATGCGTTGAAATTAAGAAGTTGTGAAATTCCAGTTTCAGACGAATGTGGATTATTTGGAAATGTGGTAAGCGTTTGAAATATGGATTTAATGTAGTTAGACTGTAGAAAGTAGTCGAGGTAGAAAAACAGAAAGAAATGGAGAAAGTTCCATATTCAGAGAAGGAGCGGGATGAGCAACCAGAGAAGTTCATCGAAATGGGAGATTGTTGAAATGTTGGGAGTGAGAAATATCTGCAGCTAGAGAAAACACTGGAATTTGATAGTGGCTCAAGATTGACAGTTTGATAGTTAAAAAGATGCAGTTTTACAGATGTTGAAAGATATATTGAAATTGAATTTCGAGTGAATGCGGAGAATCTCTTACTGTGTTGAATCTGGTTAATTGAGGGAGATTGATATTAATAGACGTAGAGAACCAGTCTTGCTGATAAGGAAGAAATTTGAGAATTTGATAGTTCAGGTCAATGGGGAGAAGGTGGAAATGTGCAGATTTTTCAAAAATAGAGACATTGGTGTACATTGGCTGAAGAAATTAGTGGCAGTAGAGACATATATAGAAATGGAGAAACATATACATTCAGAGAAGGAGCAGAAGGAGTGAAATTCAATAAAAGGATGATTTTACATATATAATTAATGGAAAATATCTGCTGATACTGAAAATGTTAGAATCTTACCAGTGGCTCAACAATACTAGTTTGGTAGATGCAGAGATGCAGTTTTACAGACATTCGAATATATTGAGAAACTGAAGATGTGTTGAAATTAAGAAATTGAGAAATTCCAGGTTCAGACGAAGGTGGATTAGTTGGAAACGTGGAAATTGTTTGAAATATGGATTTTAATGTCGGTAGACTGTAGAATGTATTAGAGATAGAAAAACGGAAAGAAATGGAGAAACTTCCACAGTCAGATAAGGAGAAGGATTTGCAAACAGCGATGTTAATGGAAGAGGGAGATGGTTGAAATGTTGGGAATGAGAAATATCTGCAGCTAGAGAAAATACTAGAATTTGATCAGTGGCTCGACATGGACAGTTTGATAGTTAAACAGATGCAGTTTCAAAGATGTTGAAAGATATATTGAAATTGAATTTGCAGTGAATGCGGAGAATCTCTAACTGTGCTGAATGTGGTTAATTGAGGGAAATTGATATTGATAAACATAGAGAACCAGTTTTGCTTGTCAGTAAGGAATTTGAGAATTTGATATTTCAGGTCAATGGGGAGAAGGTGGAAATGTGCAAATTTTTGAAATATTGAGACATTGGTGTACATTGGCTGTAGAAACTAGTGGCGATAGAGACATTTATAGAAATGGAGAAACATATACATTCAAAGAAGGAGCAGAAGGAGTGAAATTCAGCTAAATGGGTGATTTTACATATATAGCGAATGGAAAATATCTGCTGATACAGAAAATGCTAGAATCTTACCAGTGGCACAACATCAGTAGTTTGGTAGATGCAGAGATGCAGTTATACAGACATTCGAGTATATTGAGAAACGGAAGAAGCCTTGAAATTAAGAAATTGTGAAATTCAAGGTTCAGACGAATGTGGATTAGTTGGAAACATGGAACTTGTTTAAAATATGGATTTTAATGTAGGTAGAATGTAGAAAGTATTAGTGATAGAAAAACGGAAAGAAATGGAGAAACTTCCACAATCAGAGAAGGAGCAGGATGAGCAAACAGCGATGTTATTGGAAGTGGGAGATTGTTGAAATGTTGGAAATGAGAAATATCTCCAGCTAGAGAAAATATTAGAATTTGATCAGTGGCTCGAGCTAGACAGTTTGATAGTTAAAGAGATGCAGTTTTACAGATGTTGAAAGATATAATGAAATTGAATTTGCAGCGAAGGCGGAGAATCTCTAACTGGGCTGAATCTGGTTAATTGAGGGAAATTGATATTAATGGACATAGAGAACCAGTTTTGCTGATCAGGAAGGAATTTGAGAATTTGATATTTCAGGTCAATGGGGAGAAGGTGGAAATGTGCAGGTTTTTGAAATATAGAGACATTGGTGTACAATGGCTGTAGAAATTAGTGGCGATAGAGACATTTATAGAAATGGAGAAACATATACATTCAGAGAAGGAGCAGAAGGAGTGAAATTCAGGTAAATGGGTGATTTTACATATAAAGCGAATGGAAAATATCTGCAGATACACAGAATGCTAGAATCTTATCTGTGGCTCAACATAACAAGTTTGGTACATGCAGAGATTCAGTTTTACAGACATTCGAGTATATTAAGAAAATGAAGATGCGTTGAAAGTAAGAAATTGTGAAATTCCAGGTTCAGACCAATGTGGATTAGTTGGAAATGGGGAAATTGTTTGAAATATGGATTTTAATGTTGGTAGACTGTAGAAAGCATTAGAGAAAGAAAAACAGAAAGAAATGGGGAAACTTCCACATTCAGAGAAGAAGGAGGATGAGCAAACAGCGAGGTTACTGAAAATGGGAGATTGTTGAAATGTTGGGAATGAGAAATATCTGCAGCTAGAGAAAACAGTGGAATTTGATGAGTGGCTCGAGATTGACAGTTTGATAGTTAAAGAGATGCAATTTTACAGATGTTGAAAGATATATTGAAATTGAAATTGCAGTGAATGCGGAGAATCTGTAACTGTGTTGAATCTGGTTAATTGAGCGAAATTGATATTGATAGACATAGAGAACCAGTTTTGCTGATAAGGAAGGAATTTGAGAATTTGATAGTTCAGGTCAATGCGGAGAAGGTGGAAATGTGCAGATTTTTCAAAGATAGTGACATTGATGTACATTGGCTGTAGAAATTAGTGGCGATAGAGACATTTATAGAAATGGAGAAACATTCACATTTAGAGAAGGAGCAGAAGAAGTGATATTCAGGTAAATGGGAGATATCACATATATAGCGAATGGAAAATATCTGCTGATACAGAGAATGCTAGAATCTTACCAGTGGCTCAACATTACTAGTTTGGTAGATGCAGAGATGCAGTTATACAGACATTCGAGTATATTGAGAAACTGAAGAAGCCTTGAAATTAAGAAATTGTGAAATTCAAGGTTCAGACGAATGTGGATTAGTTGGCAAAGTGGAAAATGTTTAAAATATGGATTTTAATGTAGGTAGAATGTTGAAAGTATTAGTGATAGAAAAACGGAAAGAAATGGAGAAACTTCCACAATCAGAGAAGGAGCAGGATGAGCAAACAGCGATGTTATTGGAAGTGGGAGATTGTTGAAATGTTGGAAATGAGAAATATCTCCAGCTAGAGAAAATATTAGAATTTGATCAGTGGCTCGAGATAGACAGTTTGATAGTTAAAGAGATGCAGTTTTACAGATGTTGAAAGATATAATGAAATTGAATTTGCAGCAAAGGCGGAGAATCTCTAACTGGGCTGAATCTGGTTAATTGAGGGAAATTGATATTAATGGACATAGAGAACCAGTTTTGCTGATCAGGAAGGAATTTGAGAATTTGATATTTCAGGTCAATGGGGAGAAGGTGGAAATGTGCAGATTTTTGAAATATAGAGACATTGGTGTACATTGGCTGTTGAAATTAGTGGCGATAGAGACATTTATAGAAATGGAGAAACATATACATTCAGAGAAGGAGCAGAAGGAGTGAAATTCAAGTAAAAGGATGATTTTACATATATAGCGAATGGAAAATATCTGCTGATACAGAAAATGCAAGAATCTTATCAGTGGCTCAACATTACTAGTTTGGTAGATGCAGAGATGCAGATGTACAGACATTTGAGTATATTGAGAAACTGAAGATGCGTTGAAATTAAGAAATTGTGAAATTCCAGGTTCAGACGAATGTGGATTAGTTGGAAACCTGGAAATTGTTTGAAATATGGATTTTAATGTAGGTAGACTGTAGAAAGTATTAGAGATGGAAAAACGGGTAGAAATGGAGAAACTTGCACATTCAGAGAAGGAGCAGGATGAACAAACAGTGGTGTTAATGGAAGTGGGAGATTGGTGAAATGTTGGGAATGAGAAATATCTGCAGCTAGAGAGAATACTAGAATTTGATCAGTGGCTCGAGATTGACAGTTTGATAGTTAAAGAGATGCAGTTTTACAGATGTTAAAAGATATATTGAAATTGAATTTGCAGTGAATGCGGAGAATCTGTAACTGTGCTGCATCTGGTTAATTGAGGGAAATTGTTATTGATAGACATAGAGAACCAGTTTTGCTGATAAGGAAGGAATTTGAGAATTGTATAGTTCAGATCAATGGGGAGAAGGTGAAAATGTGCAGATTTTTCAAAAATAGAGACATTGATGTATATTGGCTGTAGAAATTAGTGGCGATAGAGACATTTATAGAAATGGAGAAAGATATACATTCAGAGAAGGAGCAGAGGAGTGAAATTCAGGTAAATGGGAGATTTTACATATATAGCGAATGGAAAATATCTGCTGATACAGAGAATGCTAGAATCTTATCAGTGGCTCAACATTACTGGTTTGGTAGATGCAGAGATGCAGTTTTACAGACATTCGAGTATATTGAGAAAGTGATGATGCGTTGAAATTAAGAAATTGTGAAATTCCAGGTTCTGACGAATGTGGATTAGTTGGTAACGTGGAAATTGTTTGAAATTTGGATTTTAATGTAGGCAGACTGTAGAAAGTATTAGAGATAGAAAAACTGAAAGAAATGGTGAAACTTCCACATTCAGAGAAGGAGCAGGATGAGCAAACAGCGATGTTAATGGAAGTGGCAGATTGTTGAAATGTTGGGGACGAGAAATATCTGCAGCTAGAGAAAATACTAGAATTTGATCAGTGTCTCGAGATTGACATTTTGATAGTTAAAGAGATGCAGTTTTACGGATGTTGAAAGTTTAATTGAAATTGAATTTGCAGTGAATGCGGAGCATCTCTAACTGTGCTGAATCTGATTGATTGATGGAAATTGAAAAATTGTTGGATATAGAGAAACAGAATTGATGATGAAGAAGGAAATTGAGAAATTGTTGATTCAGGTGAAATGGGAGTTTGTGGAAACGTGGGGAGGATTCAAAATAGAGAAATTGATGTACATAGGCTTTAGAAATTAGTGGTGATAGAGACATTGATAGAAATGGAGAAAGATATACATTGAGAGAAGGAGCAGAAGGAGTGAAATTCAAGCAAAAGGATGATTTTACATATATAGCGAATGGAAAATATCTGCTGATACAGAAAATGCTAGAATCTTATCAGTTGCTCAACATTACTAATTTGGTAGATGCCGACATGCAGTTTTACAGACATTCGAGTATATTGAGAAACTGAAGCTGCGTTGGAATTAAGAAGTTGTGAAATTCCAGTTTCAGACAAATGTGGATTATTTGGAAACGCGGTAAGCGTTTGAAATATGGATTTAATGTAGTTAGACTGTAGAAAGTAGCCGAGGTAGAAAAACAGAAAGAAATGGAGAAACTTCCATATTCAGAGAAGGAGCGGGATGAGCAACCAGAGAAGTTCATCGAAATGGGAGATTGTTGAAATGTTGGGAGTGAGAAATATCTGCAGCTAGAGAAAACACTGGAATTTGATAGTGGCTCAAGATTGACAGTTTGATAGTTAAAAAGATGCAATTTTACAGATGTTGAAAGATATATTGAAATTGAATTTCGAGTGAATGCAGAGAATCTCTTACTGTGTTGAACCTGGTTAATTGAAGAAGATTGATATTAATATACATAGAGAACCAGTCTTGCTGATAAGGAAGAAATTTGAGAATTTGATAGTTCAGGTCAGTGGGGAGAAGGTGGAAATGTGCAGATTTTTCAAAAATAGAGACATTGGTGTACATTGGCTGTAGAAATTAGTGGCAATAGAGACATATATAGAAATGGAGAAACATATACATTCAGAGAAGGAGCAGAAGGAGTGAAATTCAATAAAAGGATGATTTTACATATATAGTTAATGGAAAATATCTGCTGATACTGAAAATGCTAGAATCTTACCAGTGCCTCAACAATACTAGTTTGGTAGATGCAGAGATGCAGTTTTACAGACATTCGAGTATATTGAGAAACTGAAGATGTGTTGAAATTAAGAAATTGTGAAATTCCAGGTTCAGACGAAGGTGGATTAGTTGGAAACGTGGAAATTGTTTGAAATATGGATTTTAATGTCGGTAGACTGTAGAATGTATTAGAGATAGAAAAACGGAAAGAAATGGAGAAACTTCCACAGTCAGATAAGGAGCAGGATGAGCAAACAGCGATGTAAGATTGTTGAAATGTTGGGAATGAGAAATATCTGCAGCTAGAGAAAACACTAGAATTTGATCAGTGGCTCGAGATTGACATTTTGATAGTTAAAGAGATGCAGTTTTACCGATGTTGAAAGTTTAATTGAAATTGAATTTGCAGTGAATGCGGAGCATCTCTAACTGTGCTGAATCTGATTGATTGATGGAAATTGAAAAATTGATGGATATAGAGAAATAGAATTGATGATAAAGAAGGAAATTGAGAAATTGTTGATTCAGGTGAAATGGGAGTATGTGGAAACGTGGGGAGGGTTCAAAATAGAGAAATTGATGTACATAGGCTTTAGAAATTAGTGGCGATAGAGACATTGATAGAAATGGAGAAAGATATACATTGAGAGAAGGAGCAGAAGGAGTGAAATTCAAGCAAAAGGATGATTTTACATATACAGCGAATGGAAAATATCTGCTGATACAGAAAATGCTAGAATCTTATCAGTTGCTCAACATTACTAATTTGGTAGATGCCGACATGCAGTTTTACAGACATGTGAGTATATTGAGAAACTGAAGCTGCGTTGAAATTAAGAATTTGTGAAATTCCAGGTTCAGACGAATGTGGATTAGTTGGAAACGTGGAAGTTGTTTGAAATATGGTTTTTAATGTAGGTAGACTTATGCAAGTATTAGAAATAGAAAAGCGGAAAGAAATGGAGAAACTTCCACTTTCAGAGAAGGAGCAGGAGGAGCAAGCAGCGCTGTTAATGGAAGTGGGAGATTGTTTAAATGTTGGGAATGAGAAATATCTGCAGCTAGAGAAAATAGTAGAATTTGATCAGTGGTTCGAGATTGACAGTTTGATAGATACAGAGATGCACCTTCACAGAAATTGAAGGCTTTGGAGATATTGAAGCTGCAGTGAATGCCGAGAATCTGTAACTGCGCTGAATCTGATTGATTGATGGAAATGGAAAAATTGATGGATATAGAGAAACAGAATTGATGATAAAGAAGGAAATTGAGAAATTGTTGATTCAGGTGAAATGGGAGTATGTGGAAACGGGGAGAGAGTTCAAAATAGATAAATTGATGTACATGGCCTTTAGAAGTTAGTGGCGATAGAGACATTGATAGAAATGGAGAAAGATATACATTCAGAGAAGGAGAAGAAGGAGTGAAATTCAGGTAAATGGGAGATTTTACAGATATAGCGAATGGAAAATATCTGCTGAAACAGAGAATGCTAGAATCTTATCTTTGGCTCAACGTTACAAGTTTGGTAGATGCAGAGATGCAGTTTTACAGACATTCGAGCATATTGAGAAACTGAAGATGCGTTGAAATTTAGAAGTTGTGAAATTCCAGTTTCAGACGAATGTAGATTATTTGGAAATGTGGTAAGCGTTTGAAATATGGATTTAATGTAGTTAGACTGTAGAAAGTAGTCGAGGTAGAAAAACGGAAAGAAATGGAGAAACTTCCATATTCAGAGAAGGAGCGGGATGAGCAACCAGAGAGGTTCATCGAAATGGGAGATTGTTGAAATGTTGGGAATGAGAAATATCTGCAGCTAGAGAAAACACTGGAATTTGATAGTGGCTCAAGATTGACAGTTTGATAGTTAAAAAGATGCAATTTTACAGATGTTGAAAGATATATTGAAATTGAATTTCGAGTGAATGCAGAGAATCTCTTACTGTGTTGAATCTGGTTAATTGAGGGAGATTGATATTAATAGACATAGAGAACCAGTCTTGCTGATAAGGAAGAAATTTGAGAATTTGACAGTTCAGGTCAATGGGGAGAAGGTGGAAATGTGCAGATTTTTCAAAAATAGAGACATTGGTGTACATTGGCTGTAGAAATTAGTGGCAATAGAGACATATATAGAAATGGAGAAACATATACATTCAGAAAAGGAGCAGAAGGAGTGAAATTCAATAAAAGGATGATTTTACATATATAGTTAATGGAAAATATCTGCTGATACTGAAAGTGCTAGAATCTTACCAGTGCCTCAACAATACTAGTTTGGTAGATGCAGAGATGCAGTTTTACAGACATTCGAGTATATTGTGAAACTGAAGATGTGTTGAAATTAAGAAATTGTGAAATTCCAGGTTCAGACGAAGGTGGATTAGTTGGAAACGTGGAAATTGTTTGAAATATGGATTTTAATGTCGGTAGACTGTAGAATGTATTAGAGATAGAAAAACGGAAAGAAATGGAGAAACTTCCACAGTCAGATAAGGAGCAGGATGAGCAAACAGCGATGTTAATGGTAATGGGAGATTGTTGAAATGTTGGGAATGAGAAATATCTGCAGCTAGAGAAAACACTAGAATTTGATCAGTGGCTTGAGATTGACAGTTTGATATTTAAAGAGATGCAGTTTTACAGATGCTGAAAGATATATTGAAATTGAATTTCAGTTAATGCGGCGAAACTCTAACTCTGTTGAATCTGGTTAATTGAGCGAAATTTATATTGATAGACATAGAAAACCAGTTTTCCTGATACGGAAGCAATTTGAGAATTTGATAGTTCAGGTCAATGGGGAGAAGGTGGAAACGTGCAAACTTTTCAAAAATAGAGACATTGGTGTACATTGGCTGTAGAAATTAGTTGCGATGGAGACATTTATAGAAATGGAGAAACATATACATTCAGAGAAGGAGCAGAAGGAGTGAAATTCAAGCAAAAGGATGATTTTACATTTATACGGAATGGAAAATATCTGCTGATGCAGACAATGCTACAATCTTATCAGTGGCTGAACATTAATAGTTTGGTAGATGCAGAGATGCAGTTTTACAGACATTCAAGTATATTGAGAAACTGAAGATGCGTTGAAATTAAGAAATTGTGAAATTGCCGGTTCAGATGATTGTGGGTTAGTTCGAAATGTGGAAAGTATTTGAAATATGGATTTTAATGTCGGTAGACTGTAGAATGTATTAGAGATAGAAAAACGGAAAGAAATGGAGAAACTTCCACAGTCAGATAAGGAGCAGGATGAGCAAACAGCGATGTTAATGGTAATGTAAGATTGTTGAAATGTTGGGAATGAGAAATATCTGCAGCTAGAGAAAACACTAGAATTTGATCAGTGGCTCGAGATAGACAGTTTGATAGTTAAAGAGGTGCAGTTTTACAGATGTTGAAAGATATAATGAAATTGAATTTTCAGCGAAAGCGGAGAATCTCTAACTGGGCTGAATCTGGTTAATTGAGGGAAATTGATATTAATGGACATAGTGAACAGTTTTGCTGATCAGGAAGGAATTTGAGAATTTGATATTTCAGGTCAATGGGGAGAAGGTGGAAATGTGCAGGTTTTTGAAGTATAGAGACATTGGTGTACAATGGCTGTAGAAATTAGTGGCGATAGAGACATTTATAGAAATGGAGAAAGATATACATTCAAAGAAGGAGCAGAAGGAGTGAAATTCAGGTAAATGGGTGATTTTACATATATAGCGAATGGAAAATATCTGCAGATACAGAGAATGCTAGAATCTTATCTGTGGCTCAACATGACAAGTTTGGTACATGCAGAGATTCAGTTTTACAGTCATTCGAGTATATTGAGAAAGTGAAGATGCGTTGAAAGTAAGAAATTGTGAAATTCCAGGTTCAGACCAATGTGGATTAGTTGGAAACGGGGAAATTGTTTGAAATATGGATTTTAATGTAGGTAGACTGTAGAAAGCATTAGAGAAAGAAAAACAGAAAGAAATGGAGAAACTTCCACATTCAGAGAAGAAGGAGGATGAGCAAACAGCGAGGTTACTGGAAGTGGGGGATTGTTGAAATGTTGGGAATGAGAAATATCTGCAGCTAGAGAAAACAGTGGAATTTGATGAGTGGCTCGAGATTGACAGTTTGATAGTTAAAGAGATGCAATTTTACAGATGTTGAAAGATATATTGAAATTGAAATTGCAGTGAATGCGGAGAATCTGTAACTGTGTTGAATCTGGTTAATTGAGCGAAATTGATATTGATAGACATAGAGAACCAGTTTTGCTGATAAGGAAGGAATTTGAGAATTTGATAGTTCAGGTCAATGCGGAGAAGGTGGAAATGTGCAGATTTTTCAAAGATAGTGACATTGATGTACATTGGCTGTAGAAATTAGTGGCGATAGAGACATTTATAGAAATGGAGAAACATTCACATTTAGAGAAGGAGCAGAAGAAGTGATATTCAGGTAAATGGGAGATATCACATATATAGCGAATGGAAAATATCTGCTGATACAGAGAATGCTAGAATCTTACCAGTGGCTCAACATTACCAGTTTGGTAGATGCAGAGATGCAGTTATACAGACATTCGAGTATATTGAGAAACTGAAGAAGCCTTGAAATTAAGAAATTGTGAAATTCAAGGTTCAGACGAATGTGGATTAGTTGGAAACGTGGAACTTGTTTAAAATATGGATTTTAATGTAGGTAGAATGTTGAAAGTATTAGTGATAGAAAAACGGAAAGAAATGGAGAAACTTCCACAATCAGAGAAGGAGCAGGATGAGCAAACAGCGATGTTATTGGAAGTGGGAGATTGTTGAAATGTTGGAAATGAGAAATATCTCCAGCTAGAGAAAATATTAGAATTTGATGAGTGGCTCGAGCTAGACAGTTTGATAGTTAAAGAGATGCAGTTTTACAGATGTTGAAAGATATAATGAAATTGAATTTGCAGCGAAGGCGGAGAATCTCTAACTGGGCTGAATCTGGTTAATTGAGCGAAATTGATAAAAATGGACATAGAGAACCAGTTTTGCTGATCAGGAAGGAATTTAAGAATTTGATATTTCAGGTCAATGGGGAGAAGGTGGAAATGTGCAGATTTTTGAAATATAGAGACATTGGTGTACAATGTCTGTAGAAATTAGTGGCGATAGAGACATTTATAGAAATGGAGAAAGATATACATTCAAAGAAGGAGCAGAAGGAGTGAAATTCAGGTAAATGGGTGATTTTACATATATAGCGAATGGAAAATATCTGCAGATACAGAGAATGCTAGAATCTTATCTGTGGCTCAACATGACAAGTTTGGTACATGCAGAGATTCAGTTTTACAGACATTCGAGTATATTGAGAAAGTGAAGATGAGTTGAAAATAAGAAATTGTGAAATTCCAGGTTCAGACCAATGTGGATTAGTTGGAAATGGGGAAATTGTTTGAAATATGGATTTTAATGTAGGTAGACTGTAGAAAGCATTAGAGAAAGAAAAAACGGAAAGAAATGGAGAAACTTCCACATTCAGAGAAGGAGGTGGATGAGCAAACAGCGAGGTTAATGGAAATGGGAGATTGTTGAAATGTTGGGAATGAGAAATATCTGCAGCTAGAGAAAACACTGGAATTTGATGAGTGGCTCGAGATTGACAGTTTGATAGTTAAAGAGATGCAATTTTACAGATGTTGAAAGATATATTGAAATTGAAATTCCAGTGAATGCGGAGAATCTGTAACTGTGTTGAATCTGGTTAATTGAGCGAAATTGATATTGATAGACATAGAGTACCAGTTTTGCTGATAAGGAAGGAATTTGAGAATTTCATTGCTCAAGTCAATGGGGAGAAGGTGGAAATGTGCAGATTTTTGAAATATAGAGACATTGGCGTACATTGGCTGTAGAAATTAGTGGCGATAGAGACATTTATAGAAATGGAGAAACATATACATTCAAAGAAGGAGCAGAAGGAGTGATATTCAGCTAAATGGGAGATTTTACATATGTAGCGAATGGAAAATATCTGCAGATACAGAGAATGCTAGAATCTTATCTGTGACTCAACATGACAAGTTTGGTACATGCAGAGATTCAGTTTTACAGACATTCGAGTATATTGAGAAAGTGAAGATGCGTTGAAATTAAGAAATTGTGAAATTCCAGGTTCAGACCAATATGGATTAGTTGGAAACGGGGAAATTGTTTGAAATATGGATTTTAATGTAGGTAGACTGTAGAAAGCATTAGAGAAAGAAAAACAGAAAGAAATGGAGAAACTTCCACATTCAGAGAAGGAGGAGGATGAGCAAACAGCGATGTTAGTGGAAATGGGAGATTGTTGAAATGTTGGGAATGAGAAATATCTGCAGCTAGAGAAAACAGTGGAATTTGATGAGTGGCTCGAGATTGACAGTTTGATAGTTAAAGAGATGCAATTTTACAGATGTTGAAAGATATATCGAAATTGAAATTCCAGTGAATGCGGAGAATCTGTAACTGTGTTGAATCTTGTTAAATGAGCGAAATTGATATTAATAGACATAGAGAATCAGTTTTGCTGATAAGGAAGGAATTTGAGAATTTGATAGTTCAGGTCAATGCGGTGGAAATGTGCAGATTTTTCAAAGATAGTGACATTGATGTACATTGGCTATAGAAATTAGTGGAGATAGAGACATTTATAGAAATGGAGAAACATTTACATTTAGAGAAGGAGCAGAAGAAGTGATATTCAGGTAAATGGGAGATTTCACATACATAGCGAATGGAAAATATCTGCTGATAGAGAGAATGCTAGAATCTTACCAGTGGCTCAACATTACTAGTTTGGTAGATGCAGAGATGCAGTTTTACAGACATTGGAATATATTGAGAAACTGAAGATGCGTTGAAATTAAGAAATTGTGAAATTCTAGGTTCAGACGAATGTGGATTATTTGGAAACGTGGAAAGTGCTTGAAATATGGATTTTAATGTAGGTAGACTGTAGAAAGTATTAGAGATAGAAAAACGGAAAGAAATGGAGAAACTTCCACGTTCAGAGAAGGAGCGGGATGAGCAAACAGCAATGTTAATGGAACTGGGAGATTGCTGAAATGTTGGGAATGAGAAATATCTGCAGCTAGAGAAAGTACTAGAATTTGATCAGTGGCTTGAGACTGACAATTTGATAGATACAGAGATGCACCTTTACAGAAATTGAAGGGTTTGGACATATTGAAGTTGCAGTGAATCCAGAGAATTTGTAACTGCGCTGAATCTGATTGATTGATGGAAATTGAAAAATTCATGGATATAGTGAAACAGAATTGATGATAAAGAAGGAAATTGAGTAATTGTTGTTTCAGGTGAAATGGGAGTATGTGGAAACGTGGAGAGTGTTCAAAATAGAGAAATTGATGTGCATAGGCTTTAGACGTTAGTGGCGATAGATACATTGATGGAAATGGAGGAAGATATACATTCAGAGAAGGAGCAGAAGGAGTGAAATTGAGGTAAATGCGAGATTTTACATAGTGAATCGAAAATATCTGCTGATACAGAGAATGCTAGAATCTTATCAGTGACTCAACATTACAAGTTTGGTAGATGCAGAGATGCAGTTTTACAGACATTCGAGCATATTGAGAAACCGAAGATGCGTTGAAATTAGGAAATTGTGAAATTCCAGGTTCAGACGCATGTGGATTAGTTGAAAATGTTGAAATTGTTTGAAATATGGATTTTAATGTAGTTAGACTGTAGAAAGTATTAGAGATAGAAAAAGGGAAAGAAATGGAGAAACCTCCACATTCAGAGAAGGAGGAGGATGAGCAAACAGCGATGTTAATGGAAATGGGAGATTGTTGAAATGTTGGGAATGAGAAATATCTGCAGCTAGAGAAAATACTAGAATTTGATCAGTGTCTCGAGATTGACAGTTTGATAGTTAAAGAGATGCAGTTTTACTGATGTTGAAAGATATATTGAAATTGAATTTGCATTGAATGCGCAGAATCTCTAACTGTGCTGAATCTGGTTATTTGAGGGAAATTGATATTGATAGACATAGAGAACCAGTTTTGCTGATAAGGAAGGAATTTGAGAATTTCATTGCTCAGGTCAATGGGGAGAATGTGGAAATGTGCAGATTTTTCAAAAATAGAGACATTGATATAAATTGGCTGTAGAAATTAGTGGCGATAGAGACATTTATAGAAATGGAGAAACATATACATTGAGAAAACGAGCAGAAGGAGTGAAATTCAGGTAAATGGGAGATTTTACATATATAGCGAATGGAAAATATCTGCTGATAATGAGAATGCTAGAATCTTATCAGTGTCTCAACATTAATAGTTTGGTAGATGCAGAGATGCAGTTTTACAGACATTTGAATATATTGAGAAACTGAAGATGCGTTGAAATTAAGAAATTGAGAAATTCCAGGTTCAGACGAATGTGGATTAGGTGGAATCGTGGAAAGTGTTTGAAATATGGATTTTAATGTAGATAGACTGTAGAAGGTATTAGAGATAGAAAAACGGAGAGAAATGGAGAAAATTCCACATTCAGAGAAGGAGCAAGATGAGCAAACAGTGATGTGAATGGAATTGGGAGATTGTTGGACTGTTGGGAATGAGAAATATCTGCAGCTAGAGATAATACTAGAATTTGATCAGTATGTCGAGATTGACAGTTTGATAGATACAGAGATGCACCTTTACAGAAATTGAAGGCTTTGGAGACATTGAAGTTACAGTGAATGCAGAGAATCTGTAACTGCGCTGAATCTGATTGATTGATGGAAATTGAAAAATTGATGGGTATAGAGAAACAGAATTATTGATAAAAAAGGAAATTGAGAAATTCTTGTTTCAGGTGAAATGGGAGAATGTGGAAATGTGGAGATTGTTCAAAATAGAGAAATTGATGTACATAGGCTTTACAAATTAGTGGCGATAGAGACAATTGATAGAAATGGAGAAAGATATACATTCAGAGAAGCAGCAGGAGGAGTGAAATTCAGGTAAATGGGAGATTATACATACATAGCGAATGGCAAATATCTGCTGATACAGAGAATGCTAGAATCTTATCAGTGGCTCAACATTACTAGTTTGGTAGGTGCAGAGATGCAGTTTTACAGGGATTCGAGTATATTGAGAAACTGAAGATGTGTTGAAATTGAGATATTGTGTAATTCTAGGTTCAGCCGAATGCGGATTAGTTGGAAACGTGGAAAGTGTTTGAAATATGGATTTTAATGTAGGTAGACAGTAGAAAGTATTAGAGATACTTCAATACCTCCAAAGCCTTCAACTTCTGTAAAGGTGCATCTCTGTATCTATCAAACTGTCAATATCGAGCCACTGATCGAATTCTACTATTTTCTGTAGCTGCAGATATTTGTCATTCCCAACATTTCTATAATCTCCCACTTCCCTTAACTTCGCTGTATGCTCATCCTGCTTGTACTCTGAATGTGGAAGTTCCTCCATTTCTATCCATTTCTCTATCTCTAATAATTTCTACAGGTCTACCTACATTAAAATCCATATTTCAAACAATTTCCATGTTTCCAACTAATCCGCATTTATCTGAACCTGGAATTTCTCTATTTCTTAATTTCAACGCATCTTCAATTCCTCAATATACTCGAAAGCCGGTAAAACTTCATCTCTGCAAGCTAGTCATGTTGAGCCTCTGATAAGATTCTAGCATTTTCTGTATCGTCAGATATTTTCCATTCGCTATATATGTAAAATCTGCCATTTACCTGAATTTCTCTCCTTCTGCTCCTTCTCTGAATGTATATGTTTCTCCATTTCTATAAATGTCTCTATCACCACTAATTTCTACAGCCAATGTACATCAATGTCTCTATTTTTGAAAAATCTGCACATTTCCACCTTCTCCCCATTGGCATCAGCTATCAAAATCTCAAATTCCTTGCTTATCAGCAAAACTGGTTCTCTATATCTATCAATATCAATTTCCCTCAATTAACCAGATTCAGCACAGTTAGAGATTCTCCGCATTCACTGCAAATTCAATTTCAATATATCTTTCAACATCTGTAAAACTGCATCTGTTTAACTATCAAACTGTCAATCTCGAGCCACTGATCAAATTCTAGTATTTCCTCTAGCTGCAGATATTTCTCATTCCTAACATTTCAACAGGCTCCCACTTCGATTATCAGCGTTGTTTGCTCATCCTGCTCCTTCTCTGAATGTGGAAGTTTTTCTATTTCGTTCTGTTTTTCTATCTCTAATAATTTCTACAGTCTACCTACAATAAAATCCATACTTCAAACAATTTCCACGTTTCCAACTAATCCACATTCGTCTGAACCTGGAATTTCACAATTTCTTAATTTCAACGCATCTTCAGTTTCTCAATATACTCGAATGTCTGTACAACTGCATCTGTGCATCTACCAAACTAGTAATGTTGAGCCGCTGATAAGATTCTAGCATTCTCTGTATCAGCAGATATTTTCCATTCGCTATATATGTAAAATCTTCCATTTACCCGAATTTCACTCCTTCTGCTCCTTCTCTGCATGTATATGTTTCTCAATTTCTATCAATGTCTCTACCGACACTAATTTGTAAAGCCTATGTACATCAATTTCGTTATTTTGAACACTCTCCACGTTTCCACATACTCCCATTTCACCTGAATCAACAATTTCTCGATTCCCTTCTTTATCATCAATTCTGTTTCTCTAGATCCATCAATTTTTCAATTTCCATCAATCAATCAGATTCAGCGCAGTTACAGATTATCTACATTCACTGCAACTTCAATATCTCCAAAGCCTTCAACTTCTGTAACGGTGCATCTCTGTAACTATCAAAATGTCAATCTCGAGCCATTGTTCGAATTCTAGTACATTCTCTAGCTGCGGGTGTTTCTCATTCCCAACATTTCCACCATCTCCCACTTCCATTAACTTCGCTGTATGCTCATCCTGCTCGCTCTCTGAAAGTGTAAGTTTCTCCATTTCTATCCATTTCTCTATCTCTAATAATTTCTACAGTCTACCTACATTAAAATCCATATTTCAAACAATTTCCAGGTTTCCAACTATTCCACATTCATCTGAACCTGGAATTTCTTTATTTCTTCATTTCAACGCATCTTCAATTCCTCAATATACACGAATGTCTGTAAAACTGCATCTACCAAAGTAGTAACGTTGAGCCACTGATAAGATTCTAGCATTCTCTGTGTCAGCAGATATTTTCCATTCGCTATATATGTGAAATCTCCCATTTACCTGAATATCACTTCTTCTGCTCCTTCTCTAAATGTAAATGTTTCTCCATTTCTATAAATGTCTCTATCGCCACTAATTTCTACAGCCAATGTACATCAATGTCACTATTTTTGAAAAATCTGCACATTTCCACCTTCTCCCCACTGACCTGAGCTATCAAATTCTCAAATTCCTTCCTTATCAGCAAAATTGGTTCTCTATGTCTATCAATATCAATTTCTCTCAATTAACCAGATTCAGCACAGTTAGAGATTCTCCGCATTCACTGCAAATTCAATTTCAATATATCTTTCAACATCTGTAAAACTGCATCTGTTTAACTATAAAACTGTCAATCTCGAGCCACTGATCGAATTCTAGTATTTTCTCTAGCTGCAGTTATTTCTCATTCCCAACATGTCAACAGTCTCCCACTTCCATTAACACCGCTGTTTGCTCATCCTGCTCCTTCTCTGAATGTGGAGGTTTCTCCATTTCTTTCCGTTTTTCTATCTCAAATACTTTCTGCAGTCTACCTACATTAAAATCCATTTTTCAAACAATTTCCACGTTTCCAAATAATCCACATTCTTCTGAACCTGGAATTTCACAATTTCTTAATTTCAACGCAGCTTCAGTTTCTCAATATATTCGAATGTCTATAAAACTGCATCTCTGCATCTACCAAACTAGTAATGTTGAGCCACTGATAAGATTCTAGCATTCTCTGTATCAGTAGATATTTTCCATTCGCTATATATGTAAAATCTCCCATTTACCTGAATTTCACTCCTTCTGCTCCCTCTCTGCATGTATTTCTTTCTCCATATCTATCAATGTCTCTACCGCCACTAATTTGTAAAGCCTATGTACATCAATTTCTCTATTTTGAACACTCTCCACGTTTACACATACTCCCATTTCACCTGAATCAACAATTTCTTGATTTGCTTCTTTATCATCAATTCTGTATCTCTATATCCATCAATTTTTCAATTTACATCAATCAATCAGATTCAGCGCAGTTACAGATTCTCTGCATCCAATGCAACTTCAATATGTCCAACGCCTTCAACTTCTGTTAAGTTGCATCTCTGTATCTATCAAAATGTCAATCTCGAGCCACTGATCGAATTCTAGCATTTTCTCTAGCTGCAGATATTTCTCATTCCCAACATTTCTACAATCTCCCACTTCCATTAACTTCGCTGTATGTTCATCCTGCTCGCACTCTGATATTGAAAGTTCTTCCATTTCTATCCATTTCTCTATCTCTAATAATTTCTATAGTCCACCTACATTAAAATCCATATTTCAAACAATTTCCACGTTTCCAACTAATCCGCCTTCATCTGAACCTGGAATTTCTCTATTTTTTAATTTCAACGCATCTTCAATTCCTCAATATACTCGAATGTTTGTAAAACTGCATCTCTGCATCTACCAAACTAGTAATGTTGAGCCACTGATAAGATTCTAGCATTCTCTGTCTCAGCAGATATTTTCCATTCGCCCAATATGTAAAATCTCCCATTTCCCTGAATTTCACTCCTTCTGCTCCTTCTCTGAATGTATATGTTTCTCCATTTCTATAATTATCTCTATCGCCACTAATTTCTACAGCCAATGTGCATCAATGTCTCCATTTTTGAAAAATCAGCGCATTTCCACCTTCTCCCCATTGAGCTGAGCTATCACAGTCTCAAATTCCTTCCTTATCAGCAAAACTGGTTCTCTATGTCTATCAATATCAATTTCCCTCAATAAACCAGAGTCAGCACAGTTCGAGATTCTCCGCATTCACTGCAAAATCAATTTCAATATATCTTTCACCTTCTGTAAAACTGCATCTCTTTAACTATCAAACTGTCAATCTCGAGCCACTGATCTAATTCCAGTATTTTCTCTAGCTGCAGATATTTCTCATTCCCAACATTTCAACAATCTTCCACTTCCAGTAACATCGCTGTTTGCTCATCCTGCTCCTTCTCTGAATGTGGAAGTTTCTCCATTTCTTTCCGTTTTTCTATCTCTAATACTGTCTACAGTCTACCTACATTAAAATCCATTTTTCAAACAATTTCCACGTTTCCAAATAATCCACATTCGTCTGAACCTGGAATTTCTCAATTTCTTAATTTCAACGCATATTCAGTTTCTCAATATACTCGGATGTCAGTAAAACTGCATATCTGCATCTACCAAACTAGTAATGTTGAGCCACTGATAAGATTCTAGCATTCTCTGTATCAGTAGATATTTTCCATTCGCTATATATGTAAAATCTCCCATTTACCTGAATTTCACTCCTTCTGCTTCTTCTCTGAATGTATATCTTTCTCCATATCTATCAATGTCTCTACCGCCACTAATTTGTAAAGCCTATGTACATCAATTTCTCTATTTTGAACACTCTCCACGTTTCCACCTACTCCCATTTCACCTGAATCAACAATTTCTTGATTTCCTTCTTCATCATTAATTCTGTTTCACTATATGCATCAATTTTTCAATTTCCATCAATCAATCAGATTCAGTGCATTTACAGATTCTCTGCATTCACTGCAACTTCAGTATCTCCAAAGCCTTCAACTTCTGTGATGGTGCATCTCTGTATCTATCAAACTGTCAATCTCGAGCCACTGATCGAATTCTAGTACATTCTCTAGCTGCAGATATTTCTCATTCCCAACATTTCTACAATCTCCCACTTCCATTAACTTCGCTGTATGCTCATCCTGCTCGTTCTCTGAATGTGAAAGTTCCTCCATATCTATCCATTTCTCTATCTCTAATAATTTCTACAATCAACCTACATTAAAATCCATTTTTCAAACAATATGCGCGTTTCCAAATAATCCACATTCGTCTGAACCTGGAATTTCTCTATTTCTTAATTTCAACGCATCTTCAGTTTCTCAATATACTCGAATGTCTGTACAACTGCATCTGTGCATCTACTAAACTAGTAATGTTGAGCCGCTGATAAGATTCTGGCATTCTCTGTATCAGCAGATATTTTCCATTCGCTATATATGTAAAATCTCCCATTTACCTGAATTTCACTCCTTCTGCTCCTTCTCTGCATGTATATCTTTTTCCATTTCTATCAATGTCTCTACCGACACTAATTTGTAAAGCCTATGTACATCAATTTCGTTACTTTGAACACTCTCCACATACTCCCATTTCACCTGAATCAACAATTTCTTGATTTCCTTCTGTATCATCAATTCTGTTTCCCTATATCCATCAATTTTTCAATTTCCATCAATCAGATTCAGCGCAGTTACAGATTCTCTGCATTCACTGCAACTTCAATATCTCCAAAGCCTTCAACTTCTGTAAAGGTGCATCTCTGTATCTATCAAACTGTCAATCTCGAGCCACTGATCGAATTCTAGTATTTTCTCTAGCTGCAGATATTTCTCATTCCCAACATTTCTACAATTTCCCACTTCCATTAACTTCGTTGTATGCTCATCCTGCTCGTTCTCTGAATGTGGAAGTTCCTCCATTTCTATCCATTTCTGTATCTCTAATAATTTCTACAATCTACCTACATTAAAATCCATTTTTCAAACAATTTCCACGTTTCCAACTAATCCGCGTGGATGTGAACCTGGAATTTCTCTATTTCTTAATTTCAACGCATCTTCAATTCCTCAATATACTCGAATGTCTGTAAAACTGCATCTCTGCATCTACCAAGCTAGTAATGTTGAGCCACTGATAAGATTCCAGCATTTTCTGTATCAGCAGATATTTTCCATTCGCTATATATGTAAAATCTCCCATTTAATTGAATTTCACTCCTCTGCTCCTTATCTGAATGTATATGTTTCTCTTCTACAAATGTCTCTATCGCCACTAATTTCTACAGCCAATGTACATCAATGTCTCTATTTTTGAAAAATCTGCACATTTCCACCTTCTCCCCATTGACCTGAACTATCAAATTCTCAAAATCCTTCCTTATCAGCAAAACTGGTTCTCTATGTCTATCAATATCAAATTCCCTCAATTAACCAGATTCAGCACAGTTAGAGATTCTCCGCATTCACTACAAATTCGACTTCTCCATATCTTTCAACAGCTGTTAAACTGCATCTCTTTAACTATCAAACTGTCAATCTCGAGCCACTGATCAAATTCTAGTATTTTCTCTAGCTGCAGATATTTCTCATTCCCAACATTTCAACAATCTCCCACTTCCACTAACATCGCTGTTTGCTCATCCTGCTCCTTCTCTGAATGTGGAAGTTTCTCCATTTCTTTCCATTTTTCCATCTCTAGAACTTTCTACAGTCTACCTGCATTAAAATCTATATTTCAAACACTTTCCACGTTTCCAACTAATCCACATTCGTCTGAACCTGGAATTTCTCAATTTCTTAATTTCAACGCATCTTCAGTTTCTCAATATACTCGAATGTCTGTAAAACTGCATCTCTGCATCTACCAAACTAGTAATGTTGAGCCACTGATAAGATTCCAGCATTCTCTGTATCAGCAGATATTTTCCATTCGCTATATATGTAAAATCTCCCATTTACCTGAATTTCACTCCTTCTGCTCCTTCTCTGAATGTATATCTTTCTCCATTTCTATCAATGTCTCTACCGCCACTAATTTGTAAAGCCTATGTCCATCAAATTCTCTATTTTGAACTCTCTCCACGTTTCAACATACTCCCATTTCACCTGAATCAACAATTTCTCGCTTTCCTTCTTTATCATCAATTCTGTTTCTCTAGATCAATCAATTTTTCAATTTCCATCAATCAATCACATTCAGCGCAGTTACAGATTCTCTGCATTCACTGCAACTTCAATATCTCCAAAGCCTTCAACTTCTGTAAAGGTGCATCTCTGTATCTATCAAACTGTCAATCTCGAGCCACTGATCAAATTCTAGTATTTTCTCCAGCTGCATATATTTCTCTGTCCCAACATTTCTACAAAGTCCCACTTCCATTAACTTCGCTGTTTGCTCATCCTGCTTGCACTCTGAATGTGGAAGTTCCTCCATATCTATCCATTTCTCTATCTCTAATAATTTCTACAGTCTACCTACATTAAAATCCAATTTTCAATCAATTTCCACGTTTCCAACTAATCCGCATTTGTCTGAACATGGAATTTCTGTATTTCTTAATTTCAACACATCTTCAATTCCTCAATTTTCTCGAATGTCTGTAAAAGTACAACTCTGCATCTACCAAACTAGTAATGTTGAGCCACTGATAAGATTCTAGCATTTTCTGTATCAGCACATATTTTCCATTCGCCCAATATGTAAAATCTCCCATTTAATTGAATTTCACTCCTCTGCTCCTTCTCTGAATGTATGTGTTTCTCCATTTCTATAAATGTCTCTATCGCCACTAATTTCTACAGCCAATGTACATCAATGTCTCTATTTTTGAAAAATCTGCACATTTCCACCTTCTCCCCATTGATCTGAACTATCAAATTCTCAAATTCCTTCCTTATCAGCAAAATTCGTTCTCTATGTCTATCAATATCAATTTCCCTCAATTAACCAGATTCAGCACAGTTCGAGATTCTCCGCATTCACTGCAAATTCAATTTCAACATATCTTTTAACTTCTGTAAAACTGCATCTCTTTAACTATCAAACTGTCAATCTCGAGCCACTGATCAAATTCTAGTATTTTCTCTAGCTGCAGATATTTCTCATTCCCAACATTTCAATAGTCTCCCACTTCCATTAACATCGCTGTTTGCTCATCCTGCTCCTTCTCTGAATGTGGAAGTTTCTCCATTTCTTTCTGTTTTTCTATCTCTAATACTTTCTACGGTCTACCAACATTAACATCCATATTTCAAACACTTTCCACGTTTCCAACTAATCCACATTCGTCTGAACCTGGAATTTCACAATTTCTTAATTTCAAAGCATATTCAGTTTCTCAATATACTCGAATGTCTGTAAAACTGCATCTCTGCATCTACCAAACTAGTAATGTTGAGCCACTGATAAGATTCTAGCATTCTCTGTATCAGCAGATATTGTCCATTCGCTATATATGTAAAATCTCCCATTTACCTGAATTTCACTCCTTCTGCTCCTTCTCTGCATGTATTTCTTTCTCCATATCTATCAATGTCTCTACCGCCACTAATTTGTAAAGCCTATGTACATCAATTTCGCTATTTTGAACACTCTCCACGTTTCAACATACTCCCATTTCACCTGAATCAACAATTTCTTGATTTCCTTCTTTATCATCAATTCTGTATCTCTATATCCATCAATTTTTCAATTTACATCAATCAATCAGATTCAGCGCAGTTACAGATTCTGTGCATCCACTGCAACTTCAATATGTCCAAAGCCTTCAACTTCTGTTAAGGTGCATCTCTGTATCTATCAAAATGTCAATCTCGAGCCACTGATTGAATTCTAGTATTTTGTCTAGCTGCAGATATTTCTCATTCCCAACATTTCTACAATCTCCCACTTCCATTAACTTCGCTGTATGTTCATCCTGCTCGCACTCTGCTAGTGAAAGTTCTTCCATTTCTATCCATTTCTGTATCTCTAATAATTTCTATAGTCTACCTACATTAAAATCCATATTTCAAACAATTTCCACCTTTCCAACTAATCCGCCTTCATCTGAACCTGGAATTTCTCTATTTTTTAATTTCAACGCATCTTCAACTCCTCAATATACTCGAATGTCTGTAAAACTGCATCTCTGCATCTACCAAACTAGTAATGTTGAGCCACTGATAAGATTGTAGCATTGTCTGTATCAGCAGATATTTTCCATTCGCCAAATATGTAAAATCTCCCATTTCCCTGAATTTCACTCCTTCTGCTCCTTCTCTGAATGTATATGTTTCTCCATTTCTATAATTATCTCTATCGCCACTAATTTCTACAGCCAATGTACATCAATGTCTCCATTTTTGAAAAATCAGCGCATTTCCACCTTCTCCCCATTGAGCTGAGCTATCACATTCTCAAATTCCTTCCTTATCAGCAAAACTGGTTCTCTATGTCTATCAATATGAATTTCCCTCAATAAACCAGATTCAGCACAGTTCGAGATTCTCCGCATTCACTGCAAAATCAATTTCAATATATCTTTCACCTTCTGTAAAACTGCATCTCTTTAACTATCAAACTGTCAATCTCGAGCCACTGATCGAATTCTAGTATATTCTCTAGCTGCAGATATTTCTCATTCCCAGCATTTCTACAATCTCCCACTTCCATTAACTTCGCTGTATGCTCATCCTACTCATTCTCTGAATGTGGATGTTCCTCCATTTCTATCCATTTCTCTATCTCTAATAATTTCTACAGTATACCTACATTAAAATCCACATTTCAAACAATTTCCACGTTTCCAACTAAACCACATTCGTCTGAACCTGTAATTTCACAATTTCTTAATTTCAACGCATCTTCAGTTTCTCAATATACTCGAATGTCTGTAAAACTGCATCTCTGCATCTACCAAACTAGTAATGTTGAGCCACTGATAAGATTCTAGCATTCTCTGTATCAGCAGATATTTTCCATTCGCTATATATGTAAAATCTCCCATTTACCTGAATTTCACGCCTTCTGCTCATTCTCTGAATGTATATGTTTCTCCATTTCTATCAATGTCTCTATCACCACTAATTTCTAAAACCTATGTACATCAATTTCTCTATTTTGAACACACTCCACATTTCCACTTACGCCCATTTCACCTGAATCAACAATTTCTCGAATTCCTTCTTTATCATCAATTCTGTTTCTCTATAACCATCAATTTTTCAATTTCCAATAATCAATCAGATTCAGCGCAGTTATATATTCTCTGCATTCACTGCTACTTCAAGATCCCCAAAGCCTTCAACTTTTGTAAAGGTGCATCTCGGTATCTATCAAACTGTCAATATCGAGCCACTGATCGAATTCTAGTATTTTCTCTCGCTGCAGATATTTCTCTTTCCCAACATTTCTACAATCTCCCACTGCCATTAACTTAGCTGTATGCTCATCCTGCTCATTCTCTGAATATGGAAGTTCCTCCATTTCTGTCTATTTCTCTATCTCTAATAATTTCTACAGTCTACCTACATTAAAATTCATATTTCAAAAAATTTCCACGTTTCCAACTAATCCGCATTTATCTGAAGCTGGAATTTCTGTATTTCTTAATTTCAACACATCTTCAATTCCTCAATATACTCGAATGTCTGTAAAACTGCATCTCTGCATTTTCCAAATTAGAAATGTTGAGCCACTGATAAGATTCTAGCATTCTCTTTATCAGCAGATATTTTCCATTCGCTATATATGTAAAATCTCCCATTTACCTGAATTTCACTCCTTCTGCTCCTTCTCTGAATGAATATGTTTCTCCATTTCTATAAATGTCTCTAGCGCCACAAATTTCTACAGCCAATGTACATCAATGTCTCTATTTTTAAAATATCTGCACATTTCCACCTTCTCCCCATTGACCTGAACTATTGAATTCTCAAATTCCTTCCTTATCAGCTACAATGGTTCTCTATGTCTATCAATATCAATTTCCCTCAATTAACCAGATTCAGCACAGTTAGAGATTCTCCGCATTCACTACAAATTCAATTTCTCCATATATTTCAACATCTGTAAAACTGCATCTCTTTAACTATCAAACTGTCAATCTCGAGCCACTGATCAAATACTGGTATTTTCTCTAGCTGCAGATATTTCTCATTCCCAACATTTCAACAATCTCCCACTTCCATTAACTTCGCTGATTGCTCATCCTGCTCCTTCTCTGAATGTGTAAGTTCCTCCATTTCTATCCATTTCTCTATCTCTAATAATTTCTACAGTCTACCTACATTAAATTCCATATTTCAAACAATTTCCACGTTTCCAACTAATCCGCATTCGTCTGAACCTGGAATTTCACAATTTCTTAATTTCAACGCATCTTCATCTGTCAATATACTCAAATGTCTGTAAAACTGGATCTCTGCATCTACCAAATTAGTAACGTTGAGGCACTGATAAGATACTAGCATTTTCTGTATCAGCAGATATTTTCCATTCACTATATCTGTAAAATCTCCCATTTACCTGAATTTCACTCCTTCTGCTCCTTCTCAGAATGTATATCTTCCTCCATTTCTATCAATGTCTCCATCGCCACTAATTTCTAAAACCTATGTACATCAATTTCTCTATTTTTAACACTCACCACGTTTCCACATACTGCCATTTCACCTGAATCAACAATTTCTCGATTTCCTTCTTTATTATCAATTCTGTTTCTCTATATCCATCAATTTTACAAATTCCAATAATCAATCAGATTCAGCGCAGTTACATACTCTCTGCATTCACTGCAACTTCAATATCTCGAAAGCCATCATCTTCTGTAAAGGTGCATCTCTGTATCTATCAAACTGTCAATCTCGAGCCACTGATCGAATTCTAGTATTTTCTCTAGCTGGAGATATTTCTCATTCCCAACATTTCTATTATCTCCAACTTCCATTAACTTCGCTGTATGCTCATCCTGCTCGTTCTCTGAATGTGGAAGTTCCTCCATTTCTATCCATTTCTCTATCTCTAATAATTTCTACAGTCTAACTACCTTAAAATCCATATTTTAAACAATTTCCACGTTTCCAACTAATCCGCATTCATCTGAACCTGGAATTTCTCTATTTCTTAATTCCAACGCACCTTCAATTCCTCAATATACTCGAATGTTTGTAAAACTGCAACTCTGCATCTACTAAACCACTAATGTTGAGCCACTGATAAGCTTCTAGCATTCTGTGCATCAGCAGATATTTTCCATTCGCTATATACGTAAAATCTCCCATTTACCTGATTTTCACTCCTTCTGCTCCTTCTCTGAATGGATATGGTTCTCCATTTCTATAAATGTCTCTATCGCCACTAATTTCTACAGCCAATGTACATCAATGTCTCTATTTTTGAAAAATCTGCACATTTCCACCTTCTCCCCATTGACCTGAACTATCAAATTCTCAAATTCCTTCCTTATCACCAAAACTGGTTCTCTGTGTCTATCAATATCAATTTCCCTCAATTAACCAGATTCAGCACAGTTAGATATTCTCCGCATTCAACCACTAATTCAATTTCTCCATATCTTTCAACATCTGTAAAACTACATCTCTTTACCAATCAAACTGTCAATCTCGAGCCACTGATCAAATTCTAGTATTTTCTCTAGCTGCAGATATTTCTCATTTCTAACATTTCTATTATCTCCCACTTCCATTAACTTCGCTGTATGCTCATCCTGCTCGTTCTCTGAACGTGGAAGCTCGTCCATTTCTATCCATTTCACTATCTCTAATAATTTTTACAGTCTACCTACCTTAAGATCCATATATGAAACCGTTTCCACGTTTCCAAGTAATCCTCATTTATCTGAACGTGGAATTTCTCTATTTCTTAATTTCAACGCATCTTCAATTCCTCAATATACTCGAATGTGTGTAAAACTGCATCTCTGCGTCTACCAAACTAGTAATGTTGAGAAACTGAGAAGATTCTAGCATTCTCGGTATCAGCGGATATTTTCCATTCACTATATATGTAAAATCTCCCATTTAGCTGAATTTTATTCCTTCTGCTCCTTCTCTGAATGTACATCTTTATCCATTTCTTCCAATGTCTCTATCGCCACTCATTCCTAAAGCCTATGTACATCAATTTCCATATTTTGAACACTCTCCACGTTTCCACATACTCCCATTTCACCTGAATCAACAATTTCTCGAAGTCCTTCTTTATCATCAATTCTGCTTCTCTATATCCATCAATTTTACAATTTCCAATAATCAATCAGATTCAGCACATTTACATACTCTCTGCATTCACTGCAACTTCAATATCACCAAAGCCACCAACTTCTGTAAAGGTGCATCTCTGTATCTATCATACTGTCAATCTCGAGCTACTGATCAAATTCTAGTAGTTTCTCTAGCTGCAAATATTTCTCATTCCCAACATTTCAACAATCTCCCACTTCCATTAGCAGTGCTGTTTGCTCATCCTGCTCCTTCTCTGAAGGTGGAAGTTTCTCGATTTCTTTCCGTTTTTCTATCTCTAATACTGTCTACAGTCTACTTACATTAAAATCCATATTTCAAACAATTTCCACGTTTCCAACTAATCCACATTCTTCTGAACCTGGAATTTCACAATTTCTTAATTTCAACGCATCTTCAGTTTCTCAATATACTCGAATGTCTGTAACACTGCATCTCTGCATCTACCAAACTAGTAATGTTTAGCCACTGATAAGATTCTAGCATTCTCTGTATCAGCAGGTATTTTCCATTCGCTATATATGTAAAATCTCCCATTTACCCGAATTTCACTCCTTCTGCTCCTTCTCTGAATGTATATGTTTCTCCATTTCTATAAATGTCTCTATCGCCACTAATTTCTACAGACAATGTACACCAATGTCTCTATTTTTGAAAAATCTGCAGATTTCCACCTTCTCCCCATTGACCTGAACTATCAAATTCTCAAATTCCTACCTTATCAGCAAAACGGATTATCTATGTCTATCAATAACAATTTCCCTCATTTAACCAGATTCAGCACAGTTAGAGATTCTCCGCATTCACTACAAATTCAATTTCTCCATAATCTTTCAACATCTGTAAAACTGCGTCTCTTAAAGTATCAATCTGTCAATCTCGAGCCACTGATTGAATTCTAGTATTTTCTCTAGCTGCAGATATTTCTTATTCCCAACATTTCAACAATCTCCCACTTCCATTAACATCGCTGTTTGCTCATCCTGCTCCTTCTCTGAATGTGGAAGTTTCTCCATTTCTTTCCGTTTTTCTATCTCTAATACTTTCTACAATCTACCTACCTTAAGATCCACATTTCATACAATTTCCACGTTTCCAACTAATCCGCATTCATCTGAACCTGGAATTTCTCTATTTCTTAAGTTCAACGCATCTTCAATTCCTCAATATACTCGAATGTTTGTAAAACTGCATCTCTGCTTCTACCAAACTAGCAATGTTTGTGTAGTAGTGACTGGGGGGAGTTTGTCAGAGTAATTGGGGGGCGTGCGTGTCGAAGTGACTTTGGGGGGTGTGTGTCGGAGTGATGGGGGGTGGTGTATCGGAGTGACTGGGGGGATGTGTGTGGTAGTGATTGGGGGTGGTGTGTCGGAGTGACTGGGGGGTGTGTGTCGGAGTGACTGGGGGGGGTTTGTCAGAGTGACTGGGGGGGGTGTCGGAGTGACTGGGGGGGCCGTGTGTCGGAGAAGCTTGGGGGGGTGTCGGAGTGACTGGGGGGGTTGTGTGTCAGAGTGACTGGGTGGGGTGCAGAGTAGCTGGGGTGTGCGTGTCAGAGTGACTGGGGGGGGGTGTCAGAGTGACTGGGGGGATGTGTGTGTTGGAGTGTCTGGGGGGGTGTGTGTTGGTGTGGCTGGGGTGGGTATATGTCGGAATGTCTGGGGGGGTGTGTTTCGGAATGACTGGGCAGGGTGTGTCGGAGTGACTGGGTGGGTGTGTGTCGGAGTGACTGGGGGGGTTGTCAGAGAGACTGGGGGGGGTTGTGTGTCGGAGTGACTGGGGATCTGTGTCAGAGTGACTTGGGGGGGGTGTCGGAGTGACTGGGGGGGTTGTGTGTCGGAGTGACTGGGGGGGTGGCTGAGTAGCTGGGGTGTGTGTGTCGGAGTGACTGGGGGGGTTGTCAGAGTGACTGGGGGGTTGTGTGTGTCGGAGTGACTGGGGGGGTGTGTGTTGGTGTGGCTGGGGTGGGTATATGTCGGAATGTCTGGGGGGGTGTGTTTCGGAGTGACCGGACGGGGTGTGTCGGAGTGACTGGGGGTGTGTGTGTCAGAGTGACTGGGGGGGGTGTTGGAGTGACTGGGTGGGGTGTGTCGGAGTGACTGCGGGGGTTGTGTGTGTCGGAGTGACTGGGGGGGTGTGTGTTGGTGTGGCTGGGGTGGGTATATGTCGGAATGTCTGGGGGGGTGTGTTTCGGAGTGACCGGACGGGGTGTGTCGGAGTGACTGGGGGGGTGTGTGTTGGTGTGGCTTGGGTGGGTATATGTCGGAATGTCTGGGGGGTGTGTTTCGGAGTGACTGGGCAGGGTGTGTCGGAGTGACTGCGGGGGTTTGTGTCGGTATGACTGGGGGGGGTGTGTCGGATTGACTGCGGGGGGTGTGTGTCAGAGTGACTGGGGAGGTGTGTCGAAGTGACTGGGGAGGGGTGTGTGTCGGAGTGACTGGGGGGGTTGTCAGAGAGACTGGGGGGGGTTGTGTGTCGGAGTGACTGGGGATCTGTGTCGGAGTGACTTGGGGGGGGTGTCGGAGTGACTGGGGGGGTTGTGTGTCGGAGTGACTGGGGGGGTGGCTGAGTAGCTGGGGTGTGTGTGTCGGAGTGACTGGGGGGGTTGTCAGAGTGACTGGGGGGTTGTGTGTGTCGGAGTGACTGGGGGGGTGTGTGTTGGTGTGGCTGGGGTGGGTATATGTCGGAATGTCTGGGGGGGTGTGTTTCGGAGTGACCGGACGGGGTGTGTCGGAGTGACTGGGGGGATGTGTGTCAGAGTGACTGGGGGGGGTGTCTGAGTGACTGGGTGGGGTGTGTCGCAGTGACTGGGGGGGTTTGTGTCGGAAGGACTGGGGGGGGTGTGTCGGATTGACTGCGGGGGGTGTGTGTCAGAGTGACTGGGGAGGTGTGTCGGAGTGACTGGGGGGGTGTGTGTCGAAGTGACTGGGGAGGGGTGTGTGTCGGAGTGACTGGGGGGGTTGTCAGAGAGACTGGGGGGGTTGCGTGTCGGAGTGACTGGGGATCTGTGTCGGAGTGACTTGGGAGTTGTGTCAGAGTGACTGGGGGGGGTATGTCGGATTTACTGGGGGGGATGTGTCGGAGTGACTGGGGGGCTTGTGTCGGAGTGACTGGGGGGATGGTGTGTCGGAGTGACAGCGGGGAGGTGTGTGTCGGAGTGACTGGGATGGGTGTGTGTCGGAGTGACTCGGGGGGGTGTGCGTCAGAGTGACTGGGGTGGGGTGTATGTCAGAGTAACTGGGGGGTGTCGGAGTGACTGGGGAAGTTTATGTCGGAGTGACTGGGCGGGTGTGTGTCGGAGTGACTGGGGGGGTTTATGTCGGAGTGACTGGGCGGATGTATGTCGGAGTGACTGTGGGGTGTGTGTGTCGGAGTGACTGGGGGGGGTGTGTGTGTCGGAGAGACTGCGCGGGGGGATGTGTGTCAGAGCGACTGGGGGGTGTGTGTTTCAGAGTGACTGGGGGGGTGTGTGTGTGTCGGAGTGACTGAGGGGGTGTGTGTCGGAGTGACTGGGGATCTGTATCGGAGTGACTTGGGAGTTGTGTCAGAGTGACTGGGGGGTGTATGTCGGATTTACTGGGGGGGGTGTGTCGGAGTGACTGGGGGGCTTGTGTCGGAGTGACTGGGGGGATGGTGTGTCAGAGTGACAGCGGGGAGGTGTGTGTCGGAATGACTGGGATGGGTGTGTGTCGGAGTGACTCGGGGGGGTGTGCGTCAGAGTGACTGGGGTGGGGTGTATGTCAGAGTAACTGGGGGGTGTCGGAGTGACTGGGGAAGTTTATGTCGGAGTGACTGGGCGGGTGTGTGTCGGAGTGACTGGGGGGGTTTATGTCGGAGTGACTGTGGGGTGTGTGTGTCGGAGTGACTGGGGGGGGGTGTGTGTGTCGGAGTGACTGCGCGGGGGGATGTGTGTCAGAGCGACTGGGGGGTGTGTGTTTCAGAGTGACTGGGGGGGTGTGTGTGTGTCGGAGTGACTGAGGGGGTGTGTGTCGGAATGACGGGGGGGAGGTGTGTGTCGGAGTGACGGAGGGGAGGTGTGTGTCAGAGTGAATGGGGGGTGTGTGTCCGAGTGACTGGGGGTGCATGTCGGAGTGACTGGGGGTGTGTGTCGGAGTGACTGGTGGGGTGTGTGTCGGAGTGACGGGACGGTTGTGTGTCGGAGTGACTGGTGGGGGGTTGTGTGTCGGAGTGACTGGGGATGTGTATTGGAGTGATTGGGGGGGTGTGTGTTGGAGTGACTGAGGGGGTGTGTGTTGGAGTGACGGGGGGGTGATGTGTCGGAGTGACGGGGGAGGTGTGTGTCGGAGTGACTGGGGGGGGTGTGTGTCGGAGTGACTGGGGGGTTGCGTCGGAGTGACAGGGGGGTGTGTGAAGGAGTGACTGGGGGGGTGTGTCGGAGTGACTGGGGGGGTGTGTCGGAGTGACTTTTGGGGGGGGTTGTCACAGTGACTGGGTGGGTGTGTCAGAGAGACTTGGGGGAGGGTGTGTCGGAGAGACTGGGGAGGTTTATGTCAGAGTGACTGTGGGGTGTGTGTATCGGAGTGACTGGGGGGGGGGGTGTGTCAGAATGACGAGGGATGTGTGTCGGAGTGACTGGGGGGGTTGTGTCGGAGTGATTGGGGGTGGGTGTGTCGGAGAGACTGGGGAGGTTTATGTCGGAGTGACAGCGGGGGGTGCATGACGGAGTAATTGTGGGGTGTGTGTATCGGAGTGAGTGGGGGGGGTGTGTGTGTCGGAGTGACTGCGGGGGGTGTGTCGGAGTGATTGGGGGGGGGTGTGTCGGAGTGACTGGGGGGTGTTGTCGGAGTCACTGTGGGGGGGTGTCGCAGTGACTGGGTGGGTGCATCGGAGTGACTGGGGGTGTGTGTTTCGGAGTGACTGGGGGGTGTGTGCCGGAGTGACGGGGGGGAGGTGTGTCAGAGTGACGGGGGGGAGGTGTGTGTCGGAGTGACTGGGGGGTGTGTGTGTTGGAGTGACTGGTGGGGGGTTGTGTGTCTGAATGACTAGGGATGTGTGTCGGAGTGACTGGGGGAGGTTGTGTCGGAGTGACTGGGGGTGGGTATGTCGGAGAGACTGGGGAGGTTTATGTCGGAGTGACTGTGGAGTGTGTGCATCGGAGTGACTGGGTGGGGTGTGTGTGTTGGAATGACTGCGGGGGGTGTGTCGGAGTGATTGGGGGGGTGTGTCGGAGTGACTGGGGGTGTGTGTCGGTGTCACTGGGGGGGTGTGTCGCAGTAACTGGGTGGGTGTATTGGAGTGACTGGGGAGGTGTGTTTCGGAGTGACTGGGGGGGGGGTGTGTCGGAGTGACGGGGGTGAGGTGTGTCGGAGTGACGGGGGGGAGGTGTGCGTCGGATTGACTGGGGGGGGTGTGTGTCAGAGCGACTGGGGTGGGTGTGTGTCGGAGTGTCTGGGGGGGGTGTGTGTGTCAGAGTGACTGGGGAGGTGTGTGTGTCGGAGTGACGGGGGGGTGTGTGTCGGTGTGACTGGGGGATGCGTGTCAGAGTGACTGTGGGGTTGCGTGTCGGAGTGACTGGGGGTGTGTGTGTCGGAGTGACTGGTGGGTGGTTGTGTGTCGGAGTGACTAGGGATGTGTGTCGGAGTGAGTGGGGGGGTTTGTGTCGGAGTGACTGGGGGTGGGTGTGTCGGAGAGACTGGGGAGGTTTATGTTCGAGTGACAGGGGGTGGTTTATGTCGGAGTGACTGTGGGGTGTGTGTATCGTAGTGACTGGGGGGGGTGTGTCGGAGTGACTGAGGGGGTGTGTGTCGGAGTGACAGCGGGGTGTGTGTCGGAGTAATTGGGGGGGGGTGTCGCATTGACTGGGTGGGTGTATCGTAGTGACTGGGGGGGTGTGTGTCGGAGTGATTGAGGGGGTGTGTGTCGGAGTGACGGGGGGGAGGTGTTTCGGAGTGACAGCGGGGGTGTTGTCGGAGTCACTGGGGGGGTGTGTCGGAGTGACTGGGGAGGTGTGTGTCACAGTGACTGGGGGGGTGTGTAGGAGTGACTGGGGGTGTGTGTCAGAGTGACTGTGGGGGGGTGTGTCGGAGTGACTGAGGGGGTGTGTGTCGGAGTGACGGGGGGGAGGTGTGTGTCGGATTGACTGGGGGTGGTGTGTCAGAGTGATAGGGGGGTTGAGTCGGAGTGACTGGGGGGGTGTGTCGGTGTCACTGGGGGGGTGTGTGTCGGAGTGACTGGGGGGTTGTGTAGGAGTGAATTGGGGGGTGTGTATTGGAGTGACTGGGGGGGTGTGTTTCGGAGTGACTGGGGGATGTGTGTCGGAGTGATGGGGGGAGGTGTGTCGGAGTGACGGGGGGAGGTGTGTGTCAGTGTGACTGGTGGGGGGCTGTGTGTTGGAGTGACTGGGGGGTTGTGTGTGTCGGAGTGACTGGGGAGGTGTGTGTGTCGGAGTGACTGTGGGGTGTGTGTCGGTGTGACTGGGGGGTGTGTGTCGGTGTGACTGGGGGGTGCGTGTCGGAGTGACTGTGGGGTTGCGTGTCGGAGTGACTGGGGGTGTGTGTGTCGGAGTGACTGGTGGGTGGTTGTGTGTCAGAGTGACTAGGGATGTGTGTCGGAATGAGTGGGGGGGTTTGTGTCGGAGTGACTGGGGGTGGGTGTGTCGGAGAGACTGGGGAGGTTTATGTTGGAGTGACGGGGGGTGGTTTATGTCGGAGTGACTGTGGGGTGTGTGTATCGTAGTGACTGGGGGGAAGTGTCGGAGTGACTGAGGGGGTGTGTGTCGGAGTGACAGCGGAGTGTGTGTCGGAGTAATTGGGGGGCGGTGTCGCAGTGACTGGGTGGGTGTATCGTAGTGACTGGGGGGGTGTGTGTCGGAGTGATTGAGGGGGTGTGTCTCGGAGTGACGGGGGGGAGGTGATTCGGAGTGACAGCGGGGGTGTTGTCGGAGTCACTGGGGGGGTGTGTCGGAGTGACTGGGGGGGTGTGTGTCGTAGTGACTGGGGGGGTGTGTAGGAGTGACTGGGGGTGTGTGTCAGAGTGACTGTGGGGGGGTGTGTCGGAGTGACTTGGCGGGGGGCTGTCGCAGTGACTGGGTGGGTGTATCGGAGTGACTGGGGGGTTGGTGTCGGAGTGTCTGAGGGGGTGTGTGTCGGAGTGACAGCGGGGGGTGTGTCGGAGTAATTGGGGCGGTGTCGCAGTGACTGGGTGGGTGTATCGTAGTGACTGGGGGGGTGTGTGTCGGAGTGATTGAGGGGGTGTGTGTCGGAGTGACGGGGGGGAGGTGTTTCGGAGTGACAGCGGGGGTGTTGTCGGAGTCACTGGGGGGGTGTGTAGGAGTGATTGGGGGTGTGTGTCAGAGTGACTGGGGGGGGTGCGTCGGAGTGACTTGGGGGGGGGTTGTCGCAGTGACTGGGTGGGTGTGTCGGAGAGACTGAGGAGGTTTATATCGGAGTGACTGTGGGGTGTGTGTATCGGAGTGACTGGGGGGGGGGTGTGTCGGAGTGACTGAGGGGGTGTGTGTCGGAGTGACGGGGGGGAGGTGTGTGTCGGATTGACTGGTGGTGGTGTGTCTGAGTGATAGGGGGGTGTGTGTCGGAGTGACTGGGGGGTTGTGTAGGAGTGAATTGGGGGGTGTGTATCGGAGTGACTGGGGGGGTGTGTTTCGGAGTGACTGGGGGATGTGTGTCGGAGTGATGGGGGGAGGTGTGTCGGAGTGACGGGGGGAGGTGTGTGTCGGTGTGACTGGTGGGGGGCTGTGTGTCGGAGTGACTGGGGGGTTGTGTGTGTCGGAGTGAATGGGGAGGTGTGTGTGTCGGAGTGACTGTGGGGTGTGTGTCGGTGTGACTGGGGGGTGTGTGTCGGTGTGACTGGGGGGTGCGTGTCGGAATGACTGTGGGGTTGCGTGTCGGAGTGACTGGGGGTGTGTGTGTCGGAGTGACTGGTGGGTGGTTGTGTGTCGGAGTGACTAGGGATGTGTGTCGGAATGAGTGGGGGGGTTTGTGTCGGAGTGACTGGGGGTGGGTGTGTCGGAGAGACTGGGGAGGTTTATGTTGGAGTGACGGGGGGTGGTTTATGTCGGAGTGACTGTGGGGTGTGTGTATCGTAGTGACTGGGGGGATGTGTCGGAGTGACTGAGGGGGTGTGTGTCGGACTGACAGCGGGGTGTGTGTCGGAGTAATTGGGGGGCGGTGTCGCAGTGACTGGGTGGGTGTATCGTAGTGACTGGGGGGGTGTGTGTCGGAGTGATTGAGGGGGTGTGTCTCGGAGTGACGGGGGGAGGTGTTTCGGAGTGACAGCGGGGGTGTTGTCGGAGTCACTGGGGGGGTGTGTCGGAGTGACTGGGGGGGTGTGTGTCGTAGTGACTGGGGGGGTGTGTAGGAGTGACTGGGGGTGTGTGTCAGAGTGACTGTGGGGGGGTGTGTCGGAGTGACTTGGCGGGGGGCTGTCGCAGTGACTGGGTGGGTGTATCGGAGTGACTGGGGGGTTGGTGTCGGAGTGTCTGAGGGGGTGTGTGTCGGAGTGACGGGGGGAGGTGTGTCGGAGTGACGGGGGGAGGTGTGTCGGAGTGACGGGGGGTGGTGTGTGTCAGAGTGACTGGGGGTGTGTGCATCGTAGTGACTGGGGGGGGTGTGTCGGAGTGACTGAGGGGGTGTGTGTCGGAGTGACAGCGGGGGGTGTGTCGGAGTAATTGGGGGGGTGTCGCAGTGACTGGGTGGGTGTATCGTCGTGACTGGGGGGGTGTGTGTCGGAGTGATTGAGGGGGTGTGTGTCGGAGTGACGGGGGGGAGGTGTTTCGGAGTGACAGCGGGGGTGTTGTCGGAGTCACTGGGGGGGTGTGTAGGAGTGATTGGGGGTGTGTGTCAGGGTGACTGGGGGGGGTGCGTCGGAGTGACTTGGCGGGGGGTTGTCGCAGTGACTGGGTGGGTGTATCGGAGTGACTGGGGGGTTGGTGTCGGAGTGTCTGAGGGGGTGTGTGTCGGAGTGACGGGGGGAGGTGTGTCAGATTGACGGGGGGTGGTGTGTGTCGGAGTGACTGGGGGGGGTGTGTGTTGGAGTGATTGGGGGGGTGTGTGTCATAGTGCCTGGGGGGGATGTGTGTGTCTGAGTGACTGTGGTGGGTGTGTCGGATTGGCTGCGGGGTGCCTGTGTCGGAGTGACTGGGGGGGTGAATGTCGGATTGACTTGGATGGGTGTGTCGGAGTGACTGGCAGGGTGTGTCGGAGTGACTTGGGGGGGGGTTGTCGCAGTGACTGGGTGGGTGTGTCGGAGAGACTGAGGAGGTTTATATCGGAGTGACTGTGGGGTGTGTGTATCGGAGTGACTTGGGGGTGGGGTGTGTCGGAGTGACTGAGGGGGTGTGTGTCGGAGTGACGGGGGGGAGGTGTGTGTCGCATTGACTGGGGGTGGTGTGTCAGAGTGATAGGGGGGTTGTGTCGGAGTGACTGGGGGGGTGTGTCGGTGTCACTGGGGGGGTGTGTGTCGGAGTGACTGGGGGGTTGTGCAGGAGTGAATTGGGGGGTGTGTATCGGAGTGACTGGGGGGGTGTGTTTCGGAGTGACTGGGGGATGTGTGTCGGAGTGATGGGGGGAGGTGTGTCGGAGTGACGGGGGGAGGTGTGTGTCGGTGTGACTGGTGGGGGGCTGTGTGTCGGAGTGACTGGGGGGTTGCATGTGTCGGAGTGACTGGGGAGGTGCGTGTATCGTAGTGACTGGGGGGGGTGTGTCGGAGTGACTGAGGGGGTGTGTGTCGGAGTGACAGCGGGGTGTGTGTCGGAATAATTGGGGGGGGTGTCGCAGTGACTGGGTGGGTGTATCGTAGTGACTGGGGGGGTGTGTGTCGGAGTTATTGAGGGGGTGTGTGACGGAGTGACGGGGGGGAGGTGTTTCGGAGTGACAGCGGGGGTGTTGTCGGATTCACTGGGGGGGTGTGTCGGAGTGAATGGGGGGGTGTGTGTCGTAGTGACTGGGGTGGTGTGTAGGAGTGACTGGGGGTGTGTGTCAGAGTGACTGTGGGGGGGTGTGTCGGAGTGACTTGGCGGGGTGCTGTTGCAGTGACTGGGTGGGTGTATCGGAGTGACTGGGGGGTTGGTGTCGGAGTGTCTGAGGGGGTGTGTGTCGGAGTGACGGGGGGAGGTGTGTCGGAGTGACGGGGGGTGGTGTGTGTCGGAGTGACTGGGGGTGTGTGCATCGTAGTGACTGGGGGGGGTGTGTCGGAGTGACTGAGGGGGTGTGTGTCGGAGTGATTGAGGGGGTGTGTGTCGGAGTGACGGGGGGGAGGTGTTTCGGAGTGACAGTGGGGGTGTTGTCGGAGTCACTGGGGGGGTGTGTCGGAGTGACTTAGGGGGGTGTGTCGTAGTGACTGGGGGGGTGTGTAGGAGTGATTGGGTGTGTGTGTCAGAGTGACTGGGGGTGTTGTCGGAGTCACTGGGGGGGGTTTCGCAGTGATTGGGTGGGTGTATCGGAGTGACTGGGTGGGTGTGTGTCGGAGTGACAGGGGTGTGTGTGTCGGAGTGATGGGGGGAGGTGTGTCGGAGTGACGGGGGGAGGTGTGTGTCGGTGTGACTGGTGGGGGGCTGTGTGTCGGAGTGACTGGGGGGTTGTGTGTGTCGGAGTGACTGGGGAGGTGTGTGTGTCGGAGTGACTGTGGGGTGTGTGTCGGCGTGACTGGGGGGTGTGTGTCGGTGTGACTGGGGGGTGCGTGTCGGAGTGACTGTGGGGTTGTGTGTCGGAGTGACTGGGGGTGAGTGTGTCGGAGTGACTGGTGGGTGGTTGTGTGTCGGAGTGACTAGGGATGTCTGTCGGAGTGAGTGGGGGGGTTTGTGTCAGTGTGACTGGGGGTGGGTGTGTCGGAGAGACTGGGGAGGTTTATGTTGGAGTGACAGGGGGTGGTTTATGTCGGAGTGACTGTGGGGTGTGTGTATCGTAGTGACTGGGGGGGGTGTGTCGGAGTGACTGAGGGGGTGTGTGTCGGAGTGACAGCGGGGTGTGTGTCAGAGTAATTGGGGGGGGGGTGTCGCAGTGACTGGGTTGGTGTATCGTAGTGACTGGGGGGGTGTGTGTCGGAGTGATTGAGGGGGTGTGTGTCGGAGTGACGGGGGGGGAGGTGTTTCAGAGTGACAGCGGGGGTGTTGTCGGAGTCACTGGGGGGGTGTGTCGGAGTGACTGTGGGGTGTGTGTCAGAGTGACTGTGGGGGGGTGTGTCGGAGTGACTGAGGGGGGTGTGTCGGAGTGACAGCGGGGGGTGTGTCGGAGTAATTGGGGGGGCTGTCGCAGTGACTGGGTGGGTGTATCGGAGTGACTGGGGGGTTGGTGTCGGAGTGTCTGAGGGGGTGTGTGTCGGAGTGACGGGGGGAGGTGTGTCGGAGTGACGGGGGGTGGTGTGTGTCGGAGTGACTGGGGGTGTGTGCATCGTAGTGACTGGGGGGGTGTGTCGGAGTGACTGAGGGGGTGTGTGTCGGAGTGACAGCGGGGGGTGTGTCGGAGTAATTGGGGGGGTGTCGCAGTGACTGGGTGGGTGTATCGTAGTGACTGGGGGGGTGTGTGTCAGAGTGATTGAGGGGGTGTGTGTCGGAGTGACGGGGGGAGGTGTTTCGGAGTGACAGCGGGGGTGTTGTCGGAGTCACTGGGGGGGTGTGTAGGAGTGATAGGGGGTGTGTGTCAGAGTGACTGTGGGGGGTGCGTCGGAGTGACTTGGCGGGGGGTTGTCGCAGTGACTGGGTGGGTGTATCGGAGTGACTGGTGGGTTGGTGTCGGAGTGTCTGAGGGGGTGTGTGTCGGAGTGACGGGGGGAGGTGTGTCAGATTGACGGGGGGTGGTGTGTGTCGGAGTGACTGGGGGGGGTGTGTGTTGGAGTGATTGGGGGGGTGTGTGTCATAGTGCCTGGGGGGGATGTGTGTGTCGGAGTGACTGTGGTGGGTGTGTCGGATTGGCTGCGGGGTGCCTGTGTCGGAGTGACTGGGGGGGTTGTGTGTGGGAGTGACTGGGGGGGTGAATGTCGGATTGACTTGGGTGGGTGTGTCTGAGTGACTGGCAGGGTGTGTCGGAGTGACTTGGGGGGGGGTTGTCGCAGTGACTGGGTGGGTGTGTCGGAGAGACTGAGGAGGTTTATATCGGAGTGACTGTGGGGTGTGTGTATCGGAGTGACTTGGGGGGGGGGTGTGTCGGAGTGACTGAGGGGGTGTGTGTCGGAGTGACGGGGGGGAGGTGTGTGTCGCATTGACTGGGGGTGGTGTGTCAGAGTGATAGGGGGTTGTGTCGGAGTGACTGGGGGGGTGTGTCGGTGTCACTGGGGGGGTGTGTGTCGGAGTGACTGGGGGATTGTGCAGGAGTGAATTGGGGGGTGTGTATCGGAGTGACTGGGGGGGTGTGTTTCGGAGTGACTGGGGGATGTGTGTCGGAGTGATGGGGGGAGGTGTGTCGGAGTGACGGGGGGAGGTGTGTGTCGGTGTGACTGGTGGGGGGCTGTGTGTCGGAGTGACTGGGGGGTTGCGTGTGTCGGAGTGACTGGGGAGGTGCGTGTATCGTAGTGACTGGGGGGGGTGTGTCGGAGTGACTGAGGGGGTGTGTGTCGGAGTGACAGCGGGGTGTGTGTCGGAATAATTGGGGGGGGGGTGTCGCAGTGACTGGGTGGGTGTATCGTAGTGACTGGGGGGGTGTGTGTCGGAGTTATTGAGGGGGTGTGTGTCGGAGTGACGGGGGGGAGGTGTTTCGGAGTGACAGCGGGGGTGTTGTCGGACTCACTGGGGGGGTGTGTCGGAGTGACTGGGGGGGTGTGTGTCGTAGTGACTGGGGTGGTGTGTAGGAGTGACTGGGGGTGTGTCAGAGTGACTGTGGGGGGGTGTGTCGGAGTGACTTGGCGGGGTGCTGTTGCAGTGACTGGGTGGGTGTATCGGAGTGACTGGGGGGTTGGTGTCGGAGTGTCTGAGGGGGTGTGTGTCGGAGTGACGGGGGGAGGTGTGTCGGAGTGACGGGGGGTGGTGTGTGTCGGAGTGACTGGGGGTGTGTGCATCGTAGTGACTGGGGGGGGTGTGTCGGAGTGACTGAGGGGGTGTGTGTCGGAGTGATTGAGGGGGTGTGTGTTGGAGTGACGGGGGGGAGGTGTTTCGGAGTGACAGTGGGGGTGTTGTCGGAGTCACTGGGGGGGTGTGTCGGAGTGACTTGGGGGGATGTGTCGTAGTGATTGGGGGGGTGTGTAGGAGTGATTGGGTGTGTGTGTCGGAGTGACTGCAGGGGGTGTGTCGGAGTGATTGGGGGGTTGTGTAGGAGTGACTGGGGGGGGTGTGTCGGTGTCACTGGGGGGGTGTGTGTCGGAGTGACTGGGGGGTTGTGTAGGAGTGACTTGGGGGGTGTGTGTCAGAGTGACTGGGGGGTGTTGTCGGAGTCACTGGGGGGGGTTTCGCAGTGATTGGGTGGGTGTATCGGAGTGACTGGGGGGGTGTGTTTCGGAGTGACTGGGGTGTGTGTGTCGGAGTGATGGGGGGAGGTGTGTCGGAGTGACGGGGGGAGGTGTGTGTCGGTGTGACTGGTGGGGGGCTGTGTGTCAGAGTGACTGGGGGGTTGTGTGTGTCGGAGTGACTGGGGAGGTGTGTGTGTCGGAGTGACTGTGGGGTGTGTGTCGGCGTGACTGGGGGGTGTGTGTCGGTGTGACTGGGGGGTGCGTGTCGGAGTGACTGTGGGGTTGTGTGTCGGAGTGACTGGGGGTGAGTGTGTTGGAGTGACTAGGGATGTGTGTCGGAGTGAGTGGGGGGGTTTGTGTCGGAGTGACTGGGGGTAGGTGTGTCGGAGAGACTGGGGAGGTTTATGTTGGAGTGACAGGGGGGTGGTTTATGTCGGAGTGACTGTGGGGTGTGTGTATCGTAGTGACTGGGGGGATGTGTCGGAGTGACTGAGGGGGTGTGTGTCGGAGTGACAGCGGGGTGTGTGTCGGAGTAATTGGGGGGCGGTGTCGCAGTGACTGGGTGGGTGTATCGTAGTGACTGGGGGGGTGTGTGTCGGAGTGATTGAGGGGGTGTGTCTCGGAGTGACGGGGGGAGGTGTTTCGGAGTGACAGCGGGGGTGTTGTCGGAGTCACTGGGGGGGTGTGTCGGAGTGACTGGGGGGGTGTGTGTCGTAGTGACTGGGGGGGTGTGTAGGAGTGACTGGGGGTGTGTGTCAGAGTGACTGTGGGGGGGGTGTGTCGGAGTGACTTGGCGGGGGGCTGTCGCA